>NC_047675.1:39467863-39655363 GCF_011762505.2 Arvicanthis niloticus | reverse complement strand
CTATACTTGAAGCTTTAGATGCTAGTGCAGACAGAGTGTGTACGTGGTTCAAAAAAAAAACCAAAAAAACAAACAAACAAACAAACAAACAAACAAAAAACAAAAAACTGTTGCAGAGAATATCTCACTGTGATTACAGAGTCCCTGACACGTAAAGTATCAAGAATAGTTTTGTCATCAGTTGTTAAAGTTCTAGAATATAAAAATTTGATCAGAGATATGAAGTGAGTTTGGTTTTATGTGCTAATTACAATTAAACATTAGCAGCAGCTGCCTTCCAGTATGATGAAAATGATATTGCAATTACAAGGTCATATTAAGTCTCTGTGAAAACAAAAAGGAGTTCTGTGGTTGATTAGTTATGTCTGCAAGGTAGCAGGAAGAAACCAGACATGGGACATATGTTTCCAATTATGTAATAAACTAGATATAAGTGCCCAAAGCACAATGATGTTCTCCTCAATCATCCCTTCCTACATTATTGCCCATGGCTGAGAGTGGAGTGCTTAGTGCTGAAATTCTTGAATTCTGTTTTTAGGCCTCAGTATGGTGGCAAGTACTGCCCAGGATCTAGCCGCATCTACAAGCTGTGCAACATTAACCCTTGTCATGAGAATAGCTTGGATTTCCGTGCCCAGCAGTGTGCAGAGTATAACAACAAGCCCTTCCGGGGATGGTTGTACCGTTGGAGACCCTATACAAAAGTTGAAGGTAACTTGGTCACTGTGACATGCCAGTGTCTCACTGTAGATAGTATGCAAATTCGCTAAACAGTTTCCATGTTTATTTTCTATTTCTGAGGCTTGTCCTGGTTCAGTGTTTTATCAACTTTCATAGGTGTTGTTTATTTTGGCAGTCTTTTTTTCCCCCCAGAAGACACCTATTGTCTGTGAACAAAAAGATCTGTTTGTTTAGAATAAGCTTACATTTCTAAATATACTGTTGACAGTTTGGTGATTTTTGTCTCCCAGGGATAATAACTGAAATTGATATGAGTTGTCCAGACTGAAAACTCATGAACCCGTATACATCCACAGGAAGAATTTTTTTAAAAAATGGATGTATGTCTGTACATCCACAGAATGAATTAAAAGTTATACAGAACTTTTCATATTTCTTATAACTGAAAATTATATATTGCTTTTGATTTTGAGAGATACAAGAGATATGTTTTGAGATGATGTATCATTCTTTAGCTGAAACTAACCTAGAATTTAATATATGTCCCAGGCTGAATTATGTAGCCCAGATTGAACCTGAACTCTTGACAACACTCTGCCGCCTTAGCCTCTTGAGTGCTAGGATTCTATGTGTGAGCCACCATGCCTAGATGCATTTGACTTTTTAAAAATAACAAAACATTTGTGTCAGTTGCCATGGAAACATTGATATCCATTCTATTACCCATGATGGATAGCCATCACTAGTCCATCCGTTTCTTGGCATCTTTGTATTGTCCTTATTTGTCAGATCTCATCCTCACTTTCTTGAAGAAGGATTTGTGGGACTCTTGGTTCCATACATGTAAAAGGGGACAGATATGACATTTTTGACAATTAATGGCTGTCCCTGTTCTAAAAAATCCAAACCTGTGTTGTCGGTCGGCATCAAGAGAGCTACCATACCTAAAGAACCATAGTAAACAGACCTATCTGCTATTAAGACCAGGTAGCACAGCTTTAAACAATGCCAGTTTGACTGGGCCAGGATTGCTGACACCTCCCTAAGACTGTCAAGGGCAGAGGCAAATGTGAATATTTTGAAAGCTCTGTCTTCAGAGAAAATAATGAGAGGCTTGTGAATGTTCACTTTTTTTTTTTTTTAAGGATCAAAGTTTAAAAGGAAATAAAAATTGAGGTGTTTTAGATTTACAAAAACCTGTTTAAAAGAACACATCAACATGACAGCTCAGACTGTCCTAAGATCTCTGCTTCTTGGAGAGAGATAGCTATTATATTCTTTTGACATTTTTATTCTCTAAAGACTGTGTCCTGATTTTATTCGTAATTTAGCTTGAGGTTACTTATAAATTTTTATTTATTTTATCATGTGTATGAATATTTTACCTACACATATGTCTATGTACAGATCCCTTGGGACTAGGGTTACCGACAACTGTGAGCCACCATGTATGGATGATGAGAACTGAGCTCTGGTCATTTGTGCTCACCACTCCTAACCACTAAACCATCTTTCCAGTCTCAAGATTATGTTATTTGTTTGTTTCTTCATGTATTCATTTATATATTATTTTTACAAGAACTTAGGATCCACGGGGAGGAAACCTTGGTACATCTTCAACATGTTTTGTGTCTATAGAATCAAAGAAGACTACTTAGTCTAGACTTCAAGGCTAGTTTGAGGGATTTGTTCTTGCCTTATTTTAATGATACAGGGTATCACTCTGTAGCCCAGGCTAACCTGGAACTCCCAATCTTCCTGCTTTAGCCTCTGTCTTGGGATGACAGATGTGTGTTACCATACCTGGCTTTAATAGTTGTAATGTTTGGAAAGAATGAATGAATGAATATTAGCTGCCCAGATGGGGCACCTGATCCCTGTGTAAGTGATAAGTTCTCTATCATGACAGGCATTCAATAAAAGATGGAGTAATGATCAGAGAAAGATGCCACCCAGCAGCAGCTCAGCAGATGGGATAGCTCAAATTGTTTCATTCTAGCATCTAAAACTGCATTTTTTTCTTGCACACACACACACACACACACACACACACACACACACACACTTTGCTAACAAGGGAGTGTGCAGTTTGAGTCACTCATTCTGTGAGAATTTGCTTTCTCAGTACCCAGAGTCTCCACAGTGTGAGACAGCAGAGTTGAGCCTTTTGTTCCCACCTTCTTCTGCATGTGACACTTAGAATCAGAGGAGACTGACCACTATTTGAAACTCTGGCACATTCCTACCACTTAAGAACAGAAGGCCAGATGAAATGGCACACACTAGAAATTTCAGTCCTTGGGAAGATGAGGCAGTTAGGTTCTCATTTGCTTTTCATTGCTGGGATAAACACCCTAACAAAATAAACCTGGCTGAGAGGGGGGTTCACTTCATCTTATAATTCCAAATCCCAGTCTATCCTCCAGAAAAATCAAGGCAGAAACTCAAGCAGAAGCCACAGAGGAATATTTCTTACTGACTCTCTAGTTCATGCTCAGCTAGCTTGCTTATATTGCCTAGATCTACTTGCCTAGGGAATGGTGCTGCCCACAGTGGACTAGGCCCTCCCATATTAATCATCAATCAAGATGTTCTCTGGAAGACATGACCATAAGCCAGTATGACCTGATCAACTCTTAAGTTGAGGTTTCCTCCTTCTAGGTGACTCTAGGTTGTGTGAATTTCATGCTAAAAATTAAGTAGGATAAAGCAGAGATTAGAAGCCAGCTTAGGCCATATAGTGGGACTGTCTCAAAAACAAAGAACAGGGGAAGGCTCTGTCATGAATACAGAGCTCTCTATAAGCAGTAAACTTTTTAAAAATAAACCTTTTTTATTCTTTTTTAAAAGCAAGGTTGTGCCTAGAGATCTATACTAGAAAAAATTAACAAATAAAAGACAAAAAGCAAATAATAAACTTTTATTAGAGCTTTTCAATTCCTGAGACTAATACAGAAGAGAAACACACACACACACACACACCGTCCAACTCCTCCTAAATCTCATTTATTGAACTTACCATGCACTAAATAAAGTTGTTACTTGAAAAATAAAGACACTGTAGTTAAGAGAGAAAAACATTTTGTCCACCCACACATCTACATTTTTTGAACACATTATATTTTGTCTCACATGTAAGTTTTAAGTTTGCCTTCTATTGAAGGGCTTTGTGAAACAGGACTGTTTGTGAACTGTTTACACATCTGTGTGAAACTGTTGTTAGGGATATCACTCAGTGTCGCCTACCGAAGGTCCCCTGTGAGAAACGTCATCTGGAGTTGCTGGCCAAGGACAGCTGTCTCTATCGCAGGCACTGGCTTTCATTCTCCTTCCAGATAACAAAAGCACTATAACTATACTTCTTTTTTCCCTTTTCCTATGATACTAGAAATTTCCCAGAGGTTCAATGGTCAAATAAAAGTACTGTGTTTGCCTTTAGAATTAGTTTCTTCGATTTTTCTGCTCGTGACATTTCAATTTGATATTTTTCACAAACAATGTTGACCACATGGTTTTGTTTTCCAAGTATGTCGATCTTTACCTTTTGACAGGCTATCTTAAGTTTCTGAGGGGATCTAGTCCCTAACTAAATCATTAGGCTATAACCTGAACTGTTTGTAAAAATTAAAATTTAATTAAGACACAAAGATACCTTCTTACCTAACTGCTGCTATTCATCAACTGAAGGGCTCACAACGTCTGGAGTATTTACAGTCCAGGGAGGCTATCTGTACAACCCAAAAACCATATATGTAGTTATGATTTATATAAATTATAAATATAAAATTCTTAGGTGCCAAGCCAGGCATGGTGACACAGTCTTTTAATCTCAGTGCTTGAGAGGTAGAGCCAGGTTGATGCCTGCGAGTTCAGGGCCAGCCTGATCTACATAGGCACTTCCAGGTTAGCCATGGCTGCATAGTGAGAGTCTCTCTCAAACAAAACAAAATAGCCCACAATTCCTTGGTGTCAATATTTAATTGGCTTTGTGTGGGCTCTCAAGTGGGATTTGTCTTTTAAAAGACATGTGGTCTTCTGTGCACACACGCAGTCATGCTCACAAACAAAATTATATAGAATGCTACCTACTTTGTTCCCACTAGCTAATCCAAGTTGATTTAATTGCTCTCTCTGGTGACCACACTATTCTGCACCTCAGCTAGTCTTGATCCTGTCCTTTGATCTCTCTGCTTCTAGAGGACGATCGATGTAAACTCTACTGCAAGGCGGAGAACTTTGAGTTTTTTTTCGCCATGTCTGGCAAGGTGAAAGACGGGACGCCTTGTTCCCCACACAGAAACGACGTCTGCATCGATGGGATTTGTGAAGTAAGAGGACATTTCTGCCTCAGGGTGTGCAGTCAGGCTGATGTCTCCTCCTGTGCCCTGAGGATGGTTGAGGGAGTCTCTATAATACACATAGGAGGATGGCCGAAGAGTCCACCTGGGCTGTACACCTTTGAGGCCCTCTCTAACTTTCACAAGACTCCTTCATTTTTCTGTTTCAGCCACTTCCAGGCATAGAGAATGTGTGTAAGTGATAGCTACTTTTGCATTGCTATAAAAACAATAAGACAGAAATGATGGTAATGTCTTAGTGCCTGCGCACTAAGCATGTTCACCACGTAGTAGAACTTCAGAAGTGCAACGGGAACAGAGCTGCCTGCCCTTTCTAGTTCCTGTCTTTGGGGACTCACTTTCCCTTGCACTTAAACTTTATTATAAGCATTTCATCCTTTTCTAGGGCATGTGTGTGTGTGTGAGTGTGTATGTGCGCAAGCACATGCATGCATGTGCGAATATCTCCATGTGTATTTGTGTATGCGTAATTGCTATTTTTATGCATATGGGAAGTTTTTCATGTGTGTGTGTATGTGTTTGTGCATATGTGTAGGTACATGCCCTCTTATGCTTGGTTGCATGTATGTATACATGTGTTTATGTATATGCACATGCACAGAGGGAGTCTGAATGTGTACTGCTCGGCATTTTCATGCATCATTCATACAGTTGGCATGGAAATCTTGTAATAGCTCACGACTCTTTATTCTGGTTTCCTAGAGCTGGAGTCTAAGCCTCAGATCAGTCATGCAGTTTGATCAACTATGCATTTGCTTGCAGAGGAAGAGTTGCTTTTCTTAGGAGGAAGTTGACCACCAGTAGATTGCCCATATCCCAGTGGTTGACTCCACACTTCTGTATGCATACGATCAGTACTCATTAGAACCAGCAGGTTAAGACAGCAATAATATTCAAAAGAAAAAAAAGGTGGGAGGAGATGTGTGGGAGACTTCCAGGAGAGCTGGGGGGAAGTGGGCTATATATAACCAAAATACATTATATGCATGAATAAAATTTTTGAAGAATGAATAAAGGTTATTATTTACAAAGAGTTCCAGAGGAATTCTTTGAACCCCAGTGTAACTTAAGGCTCTGGTTTTCACCTTAGCAGAGCTGCCCATCCCCCACCTCTGTTAGTCTTCACCGGGTCTGCTCATCTTTGATTCTTCCCTCCTCTTGTTCCTCACAGCCGGTAGGATGCGACCATGAACTTGGCTCTAAGGCGGTGTCTGATGCATGTGGTGTGTGCAAAGGCGATAACTCGACCTGCAAGTTTTATAAAGGCCTGTACCTCAGTCAGCACAAAGCAAATGGTAAGAGCCACTTGCCATTCCCATTCTGGTCCCACTTCTGCCTCTAAATGGGGAGGGGACTGTGCTAATGTAACCCTAGCTCATCCAACACTAGGGGTAGCTCTTGCCACATGATAAGGTTCTTAGGACCCTTAGGTGAATGGATTCATCGATGCATTGTACCTCAGAAGAAGATTGAGTAGAGCCACAGAATGGCTCATCAGAGAAAGGCAGTTGCCACCAAACCTGACAACATGAGTTTGAACCCCAGAACTCAAGGTGGATGGGGGGGAGAAGAACAGACTTTCTAAAATTGTCCTCTGACTTCTTTGTGCATGTTATGACACATAGGTACACATAGAAACACACGCACACGCCTGCACGTGTGTGCACATGCACACGTAAACACACACACACAGAGAGACAGACAGACAGACAGACAGAGAGACAGAGACAGAGAAAAGGAGAGAACAAATCTCAAAAACAGAAAATGAATTTATTAGTCTTTTCACTTTATGAAATAGAATTGGCTAGTCTCAAAGGCCCCATCAAAATGGTTACTGCATGTCCAATTACCAATCTCCAATCTACAGTATTAAACACGGAATATGTCTCTGTGTCCATTTAGAGTATTACCCTGTGGTCACCATCCCAGCTGGGGCCCGAAGCATTGAGATTCAGGAGTTGCAGCTTTCTTCCAGCTATCTTGCTGTTCGAAGCCTCAGTCAAAAGTATTACCTCACAGGGGGCTGGAGCATTGACTGGCCTGGGGACTTCACCTTCGCAGGGACCACGTTTGAATACCAGCGTTCCTTTAACCACCCTGAACGACTGTATGCCCCAGGACCCACCAATGAGACGCTTGTCTTTGAAGTAAGTTTGATTCTGATGCTAGAGCCTCCTGTGGCATGGTGACAACTTGAACAAACTCGGCTCATTTGCTGATAGGCAGCCTTTCAGAGTGCAAGGAGGTCAGTTAGCAACTTTATTCTGAAGATTATTTTTCATATATAAATAGCAGTCTTCTTCCACTTCACCTGCCTAGGAGTTCCCAGGAATGCAAAGGTAATACTCATAAAAGGATTCTATGTTGTGACCACTATTCTGAAAGTCTATTGTGGTTGTTTCTAACATTGTCAGACTGCCCAGAAGGAGGTATTTTAATAGAGAACATGCTGACCTGGGTGGCAGCAGGCATTTAGTCATAATTTTGTAAGTTGTAGCATCCCCCAATATTTAAAAAAAGAAAAAAACATATGAATGGACAACAGAAGCAATGAACATATCCAGTGTTTCTCTAAGTATGCACATGATGTTCCCTCACATCCAAGATGCTGAGAAAAGCCAAGCCACTCATGTGGTAAAACTCTCTTAAGGAAAAACTGTTCCAGTTGACCTACAAAGTGCAGAAGCTCTGGGAACAGGGAGCTGGGCTGTTCGGCGACAGTTGGTACTCAGACGATTTTTAAAACATTTTGTTGGTGCTAAGAAGTAGACCCAGGGCCTGTGTATGCCAGGCATGGAGTCTACCTATGTACCTCAGCCACAGCGCCTTGTCTGCCCTTGAATCAACAATATCCTTGTATATACCCAACAGACATAAACCAGTGGCATCTAGAAAGTCACTATGAACGCTGAATGTTAAGACAGGTGCCAGGAGCTTGGCTGATGACCTTTGCCTGGGACTCTATTTCATTCTCGAAGCCTGGTGAACAGTTAAGCTATTTATGTTTATCGTGTCCTTGGCATGCTCAGGAAGCATCTCTGCCCTTGCTCCTTCAAAATACCGTGTCCTCATCCTCTTGGGATACTTTGTCCAAATTCATGATCGACAAAGCTCTTTCCAGAGGCAGATTCTTCCTCTGTATAAACTGAAGCTTCCTGTTCTTTTTCCTGCTTCCTGGCTCAGCTGGACTAGATCTCACTGGGGTAAAGTGGGTGGTGATCAGGTACAGCCTCTGGTGGGTCTTTGGTGAAAGCAACCGAAAATGGATTACTCTTGTCCTGGGTGGGTGTTTGGATGCTATGTGTGACGCGCTATTCTGGGTGAATTTGCATGACGTTTTGATGGTTCCTGAATGGATTCCTAGATTTCCCAGAAGCGTAGAAGGTTGAAAGTGAAAAATACCACTGTTTGAAGCTGCTATTGAAGACTTCTGCATTTCACACCCTGAGCGTCTACTTGTTTCCTCACTTAACTGTAGATAGATACAGGTATATAGCTGGGGATAAAGTAGTAAAAGGGGGGAAAAAAGGAAGGGAAAGAAAACAAAAGAAAAAATGAAAGAAACAAGATAGCAACCCTCCCTGGAATTATAAAACTTAGCACATTAGAAAGTCTAGAGTAGTGTTGTTCTAAAAACATATGAATGGACAGTAGAAGCAATGAACACAGCTAGTGTTTATCTAAAGAAGTATTCAAAATTGTTACCATAACCATGTCTCTGAGTCCCCTAGAGATCTGCCCTCTTCCCATTTGCAAAATGGGACTGGTGGTCTGCTTTAGCAGGACTGATTTATTCCAGTATGTGTATAAGTGACAATGTCCACTCTTCAACAGGGGCTGACATAACCAGCTATTCTTGCTAGTCATTTTGCCCTTGAGGTTTTCTACCTACACAATTATAGTAGAAAGCTTACTGATACTCAGATTTCTGTTACTATCACAAAATACCCGAGGTAACCAACTTACGCAGAAGAAAGGTGTGTTTTGACTCTGAGATTTGAAAGCTTTGGGCTATGCTCTGTTGGCAAGCTCCCTGAAGGAAAATAGATCTAAATGAAGAAAACAGAGACTGTCTCTGGATTTAGGGGTTGGTAGAGAAGAGTCATCTTCTGTGATAATTAAAGGACCAGCCAAGGGAATTGTGCAGGGATTTCAAGGCAGGAAGTAGTTAAGAATGAAGTTAACGCATCAGACTGAGAAGTTGTCCTGAGGCCTGGGTGGGTGCAGTAGGGTTACAGAGCCCAGGCAACATTCTCACCCATGGTGAGGGGCATGGGATTCATGCTAAGTCAGTGTCCAGATCTTACTGAGGTGGGTGTGTTAAAAACTCACTCCAGCTGCTGGGTGGAAACGTGATCGGAGGGACACAAAAGTGAGCCGAGAGCCAATGGAAACGAATTCATCTTTAATTCCAGGTAAGAAGTATTAAGAATTGACACTTAGGGTGTGAACATGAAGGGTGTGGACTTGCTTGTAGTGTAAATGCAGATAGAAAGTAGGAAGGACAGTTCTAGAGATACCAGGGATATAGACTTTGAGGGAGAAGACAATATTGAAAATAAATGTTGGCTTCTTCCTTGAGCCTTTGGTGGGTGTTTTAACCTACTATAGTGATCTTGACAGTACCTTGTAGTAGGGCTAAACCCCTGTTATTTAAGATTTATCTTCAGTATTGATGCAGCAATGGAAAGTCAGTGGGGTGTGCATTAAAATACCCAAAGTAGCATTGGAATGAATGTGTATCAGATTGTGAAACCCCTGGATGTGATACCTTAATGTAAGTTAATAAACCATAGGATACAGGTCCCAGTTTTCGCTGATGGGCTGCCTCTTGGGGATAGTCAAATCATTGCCTTATCAAGACTATGTGTCACAAAGACACTATTGAACTACAACACTACTGAAACCACTGATGAGCTGGCACAAAGAGTATGTGTCCACCTGGACCTTGACTCATCGTTGCCATAGAAATTTGTATATAAATGTATTTCTGCTGCTACCCTGGGATTCTGTCCTGTGCTTTTGCTCTGAACCTGCCCAGACGAGAGAAGAAAGATTTCCTTAGTGAAAATAGGGATGGTACCCTAGCTGTTCTTTTTCTGCTAACTCCAAATTGGTATGTTTTCTTATGAATCCTAAGATATTTAAAATCTGTGCATGAATACCACACTCAAAATCTCTCCATGTTCATTTTGGAATAGAGTATCCTTCCCAAATACTCTTTCTCAGTCTCGAGGCAACCAGAGAATACTGCTTGCCATGTACGTGTCAGTTTCACAGTTTGAAGACTGTGCAATCTGTGTGGAATTCAGAATCACAGCATTTCCTACAGTATGGGAGTCTATTTGTCTGTTCTGGGGACCTTTTGAACCATGATGGTACAGGATAAAAGTGCCCTCTCCACATGTGCTAGTCACATTTCTGTCGCTGTGATACAACACCCTGCCAAACTCTTGGGGGAGAAGGGTTTATTTGGCTTTTACAATACCACTGTTGCAAAAGCAGAGAAAGAATAAAGTAGAGAAAAAAATTAAGAACAAAGCACCCAACTCGTTTTCTCTACTCTTTAAACGGTCCGGGACCCATACTTACAAAATGGTACTTCCCATAGTGGGTTGGATCTTCTAATTCCAATGAACTCAGTTAAGAAGAGTCTATCATAAGTATGCACATGGGAAAACCTTTCTAGACAGTCCTGAATTGAGATTCCCTTCCCAAGTAATTCTAGATGGTATAAGTTGAGAGTCAATACTAGTGATCACACCATATGGAATCTGCCGTGTGACACCTTAAACATTTACCGATGAGCTAAGAAGACTACTGACCCAAACTAACCATCTACAACTTGAAATTTGAAGGTTAGAAATGCAGGCTTAACTTGCTAACATAACTGGGGGAAACTTCTTGCTTTTTCCGTCTTTTAACGTCTACATTTGTAGAACAGACGAATCACACTTGCCATGGGCAGCTCTTGTAAGGATGGTTTAAGGTAAGTTTTCTGCTCACATCATCGCCTTTTCCCTTTGCATATATGGCACACACGTTTTAAGAAACTAACCTTAAACCTCATGCCATGGTGAGCAAACTGGTGGCCAAAGGCCAGCCCCATCTTCCAGATCACATAACAAAAAAGCATAACGGGACATTGTGACTTCTTGTAAAAATGTGAATCGAAAAATCTGTTTTTAGAAACTTCTGGCATTAGTGGATATTCGAGTTTGCCAATGTTGGCCATAGACCTTGGTCATGTGTTGGCCTCCAGTCATCTCCTACACCAGGGATCCTTAAAGTTTTTGTATTTTTTATCCTGTTTCACCTGAAGAAAATTTTAAGCAACCCTAAATACATCATAATTTATTTTAAAATAACTTTTTGCTACATTAATAATTTTATCATTTGTTAAAGGGGAAAATAGGTTTTATCAATGTGAGTTGGCATACCTCTGTTGAGAAATTGCCTCCACTAGATCATCTGGTGGGCACATCTATGGGGCACTTGCTTGATTAAGGATTGAGGAAAGAGCACAGCCTGCAGTGGGTGGTACCATTTCTAGAGAGGTGGTCCTTCCCTGGAATTTATAAGAAAGGTAGCTGAGCAAGCCAGAAGGAATAAGCCAGTAACCAATGTTCCTTTACGGTTTCTGCTTCAGTCGCCACCTGAAACTCCTGCCTTGGCATTTATTTATTTATTTATTTATTTATTTATTTATTTATTTATTTATTTATTTATTTGAGAGACTGTAACCTGCAAAAGAAAATAAACTATCCTCCCACTCCCGCTCTGCCATGTTGCTTTGGTCGTGGTGTTTATCATAGCAACAGGAAGCCATCTAAGATGCATACTCCTGAAATGGATATCCTTATCTCTTTTATTCTTTCAAAACAATTATTCATTCTTAGAGAATTTCATACAATGCATTTGATCCCTTCCCCTCCCACTCTTCCTCGTAAGCTCTCCCAGATGAACCCTACTTCCCACCCTCCAAATTTAGCATTCTCCCTTTTTAAATAACCCATTTGAGTCCGATATATGTGGTGCCTAAATTATACTTTATGTCATTGTGTTGCTTATTTGTGAGATTATAATTTAATTTCACTATTCCTCCCTTCCCTTTCCTCCCTCCAAACCCTTCCATATACCCCCCACTCTCTTTCAAATTCATGGCCTTTTTTCCTACTAACTGTTATTACCTCTCTCTGTATAACTCTACCTGAATATACGTTTTCAGGGCTGTTTGGCACCGGATAACCACTTGGTGTGTTCTTCCCTGGGGAAGGTTACCTCTCCATCCCCACTTTGCAGTTGCCTGTACTTCTTTGTGTAGGGTTGAGACTTCATGAGTTTTTCTCCATCTACTTTGGTATGTCCATTGGCGTCATCCTTGGTCAATTCATATTTGAACAATCGTGTTGGTGGGAATTAATGGGTGTAGCTTCTGCCATTCCTAGGAGATACAAGTTCATAGTAAACTCCCTGAGCTCCTGGCCCTTACAGACTTTTCACCGTCTCTTCCATGATGTTTCCCAAGCCATTCGTACAGTAGCGTTTTGTAGCTGTATCCACTGGGACTGAACTTCACAATCTTGCATTTTGATTGGTTCTGACTTTCTATAATGGCCTCTGCTGGTTGCAAAGAGAGGCTTTCTTGATGAGAGATGGAGACTATCTTTATCTGTGTGTATAAAGATGAGTGTTTATGAATTGCCTTTAGGGATTAGGCTGGTTTAGTAAATTTGTGGCTGTAGATTCTCCTCCAGTAGCCACTACTTCATAAAAAGATTATATTTTGGTGAAATAGTTGGTAGTGCAAAGTCTAGAAGATCTTCAGCCTTGTCCAGAGTTGATCAACGTATTGATTTTATAATCATCAAAGCTGAGGACACCATTCCACATAAATATGTGGGACAAAGTTTCAAAAGCATAAGAAGGTCAGTTTAGGAACCGTTGGAAACTGGCCTAATCTCAAGCTAAGGTGTGGCACCTCGACCTATGGCTCATTTGGTTGGTTCGGAAAGCTATTGATTTATCACTAAGCAAAATTTCATAGGCCAAACGTGACCAAAAACAAAAGGAAGGATCCAGGCTAAATGGCTTTCAGGACATCTCCCTCATGCAGCCAGGAGCTAGGATGAGTCACTCCTGATGAGAAATGGTCTTTTTACTACTTCAAGACCTACAAGCAATTTTTTTTTTATTTCATTTCCCTCCATAGTTTAGTTCATAAACACAAAACCATCCCAGTTTTTCAGAGTTTTGTTTGTAGTTGAAGCTTCGATCCTAAACAGATCTGCTCAGCAGAAAAGCCGCAACAGAAAAATAGGAGGAGAAATGACAGGTAGTGAAGAGTGGGGTGTCTGAGCCTTCCTTTCATCTGTGAAGCCTGACTGTCCCATCCTGCACACTGATCAAGTTAAGCAGACTTTGATACACTGTTGCTAAGCCCTGTTGCTAAGCATTACACCAGCCTTGGCTGAGCCTCTTTATCCTGCCTTGTATAATCTCACCACAGATCATTCAGCTGTATCATTTAACCCCGACCAAGAACTACACACCGTTTGGCTTCTTCAGTGGGTACAAAATTTCATCCAGCATCTAAAAATAAGTTTTGAGATTTATTTTTATGACTACAAACATTTTATCTGCATGTATGCCTGTGCACCCGTGTACATGTCTGGTACCTGTAGAGGCCAGAAGAAGGCATCGGATCTCCTGAAATGGGAGTTACAGATGGTTGTGAGCCACCATGTGGGTGCTGAGAATCAAACCCAGGTCCTCTGCAGGAGTAGCCAGTGCTCTTAAAGGCTGAGCCACCCTCCCCAACCCCTAGTTTTACTATTTCTTTGAAAAGTAATTCAAAGAAATGAGGATAGAGTTCCCTAAAACTGGTCAGATTCATCCATCTGTATGTTCCTAAACACAAAATGGCTCCTTAAACAGTAACAACCACGTATAAGAAGAATGTTGAATAGAATGTATTTGAAGAGTCATATAAATATGTGCTGTATGCTCAGTTGAGTATGTATCATATTCTTAAAAGTATTTTAGTTGTGTGTGCATGCATGCGTGGTGTGTGTGTGTGTGTGTGTGTGTTTGTGTGTGTGTAGCGTGTGTGTGTGTGTGTGTTTGGGAACATGCATACCCCAGTGAATGTGTGGATGTCAGAGGACCGCAGGTGCCAGGTCTCTTCTTCCACTACATGGGTGTTCCGGAGGTTGAACTCATGTCATCAAGCTTGGTAGCAAGCACCTTTATCCACTTGAGCACTTGGTAGCAAGCACCTTTATCTCACTTGCCCTGTAAAATAATCTTTCGTACATGTAAAAAAAAATTATAACACTACATTAATATTTGTAGCTATTTAGCGTTATAGCGTCACCGTCGTGAAGCCAAATTACATTTTCTTGGTTGTTCGTTTCTGAAGCTTTACCTTCTGATCCTAATCTGCAACTACATTCAATGAAGCTTCATGTAATAGGCTGGAAATATAATCTGACAGACAACCCACCCCCATAGTAACTTCTATGGCCAAATAGATATACCTTAATGTTTAAAGCAAGTATGAATTCATTTTAAATTTATGAATACATATGAAGTTTAAAAATAAATCTGATAACCTAATATTATATTTGTTTGAACTTTTTAAAGAATCTGGGTTGAGTCTTATTGTTTTCAGAGAGCATCATCAAATTTCTGGCTAGTTTTTAATCTGGTTTTTTTTTAAGATTTATTGATTTATGTATTTTATGTATCTGAATGCTCTGTCTGCCTACATGACTATATGCCAGAAGAGGGCAACAGAGCCCATTATAAATGATTGTGAGCCACCATGCAGGTGCTTGGAATTGAACTCAGGACCTCTAGAGCAGCAGCCCTGAACCATCCTCTCCAGCCCCAAGTTTCTAGTTACTATTAATCACATTTAATTCTCTCTGAAACTCATGGCCTAGGATTATTTTTAAAAAAACTTAAAATTTTATTAAGTCATGCTCAGGAGATAGTTGAGTGGGTAAACTGTTTGTAGTAAGGACCTAATTACAGTTTACCAGAACCTTCATGAGGCTGAGTGTAATGAGGACTATGTGTAACCCAGGGACTTCTATGACCTGATGGGAGGGAGAGACTGAAAGATCCCTGGAAGTTTGTAGAGCAGCCACTTTTTGGCATACACAAGGGCAAACTAGAGACTGTCTCAAACAAGGTGCTCAGGCAAGGGCCAACTCCAGTGGTTGTCCTCTGACCTCCACATGTGCATCATCTCTTCAGCATCACTGTGCCTGCACAAACAAACATGCAAGGCAGAGGGAGGGAGAGAGGGGTTGGAGGAGGAGGAGAAGGAGGAAGAGGAAGAGGAAGAGGAAGAAGAAGAAGAAGAAGAAGAAGAGGAAGAAGGAGGAAGAAGAGGAGGAGGAAGAGGAGGGAGACAGACAGACAGATTTGGACAGACAGAGAGACAAACAATATCAGAGAGAGAGAGAGAGAGAGACAGAGACAGAGACAGAGACAGAGGAATTGTAATAACTAATAAATTATATTTCCCTAAAGGAGACTTTATCTTAATGTCCAAGTGATCCATAGTATTATTCTTTAAAGGGAATTAAATAAAGTTCACTTTCCTTTTCATACAAAGACAGTAAGTTGAACCAAAATGGATACTTTGGGAGCCAAAAATATGTTCACTCCAATATAAAAATGTTGAATGTGTTTTACAATCCTGTGGGATGCCGGAATCAGAATGTGGGAACACAGCAAAAAGAAAGATGCTTGTTCCATCGTCCTCAGAAACGGGTCTGCAGACAGCACTTCTGGCCTTTCGTGCGTCTCAGTTCTGGTTACAGTGTAAAATTCAGCAGAAAGCTGTGTTTGCTAGACACTCAAGGGCAGCCCTGTAAGGATCATGCCCCTCTTTCTTATCTGCTCCGGTGTGTTATATCATAACTGGCAAGGTTCTAGCAGTGCCCCATCCTTGGGATGCATTGGTTCCCCATGGCTATCATCAAAGAGACCTGTTCCTCTTTATGTCCCTCTTGATGTCTAACATTTTAAGTTATATTTTTAGACATCCGATTTTAATTTTAAAAACATTAAATACCTAGGTCTATCTTAGATATTGAAGTTGCACCAGTCGTTAAAATGCAAACTGTACTGCCCAACCTTCATGATTCAAGTATTTTTAAATATTTGATTTATTCTTTGACAGTTGCTAACATACGTCTGACGTATCTTGATCCTATCTCCCACCCTAAATGTTCCCCCCCACTCCCTCTGGACGCCACATTGAAAACATGCACCTCCCTTGGACCTTGATGACTTCTTTTTTATTTTTAAAATGTGTTATAATCCATTATGGATTTGTCTTTTAAAAGCAATACTTTGTGTTTATTCTTTGAAAATCCCGTACCTTTCTATAATACAATTCCATCGTATCTACCCATCATTACAGACATCCCTCCAGCTTGCCCCAGTACCCCATCTTATCTTTATTATAACTCCATGTCTTGCTTTTTTTTCTGTTATTAATAACTCTGAGTCCAATTAGTGATGCCCATATGCACATGAATGTGGGACCACCCACTAGGATGTGAGTGACCTGCCAGTGGCTGAGTGACTCACCCTCAGCAACCATCAGCTGCTAAGAAGTATAAGGAATAGATCTTTGGATCCTCTACCTGTGGAAAGCTTCATGGGCAAGACAGAAAATGGCTGTAGTAGTAGTTGGTGATCAGACTTAATGGCTCCTGTGTGACATTAAATGGATCGATCAGATTTCATAGGTCCCAGTTTATCAGGTGTGTTCTTTTGATACCTGAATCCCAGCTTTATCATATGGTGACTTATTTCTCTTTGTAGCTTTCCAACACTGACACAGTATGTAGAACATTCTAGAATAGTAGGAAGAAATTTTTAAAGTGTGCAGCAAACACTATCATGTGATAAAACTTGTAGGTTCTTTTGTTTTGAAGATTATAATTTGATTACAACATTAATCCCTTCCCCTTTCCTCCCTCCAAACCTTCATATACACCTTTCCCCCTCTCCTTCATATTCTTCAGTACATGTTATCATCATGATGTTTAATTATCTCTTAGGACCAGCCTTAGAACCATACAGAGTAAAGTTAATTACTTATGTATGTGTAACTGTGTGTGTAAGTATGTGCACATATGTGTAGGTGCCTGAGAAGACCAGAACAGGGTATCAGATCCTCTAGAGCTGGAGTTATAGGTTAAGAATGACCGAGTGCTGCAAATAGAAAGTTTTCTTTGTAGCTCTGGCTGGCCTGGAATTCACAAGGTAGGTCAGTCTGGTCTCACCTCACAGAAATCCACCTACCTCTGCCCCTGCTGGGGTTAAAAGGCAAGCACTGCCAAGCCCAGATGGCCAGCAGGTACTCCTAAACACTGAGCTATCACCTCAGCCACACACTTTGAGTCCTCAAACATTCTCTGGGATGCCTGTGCTTCTCTTACCCACTGTGAGTACCAAGTGATTTACATATAAGATGCCGTTGACCCATGCAGTCTCAGGAGGCTCATTGTACCAAGGGAGATGATTTTGCTTCTCCAGCACGTGGGTTCACCAGATCTTGCCATATATCTCTGCGTGTTTTATAGTCAGGGGAGAATAATACAATCCCTGGAGTAATTGACTGCTGTCAGTTAACCCTGAGAAATAAGTACATGGCCTCACACCAAATAAAAGCACCTTCTGCTTCTGGTTATTTTTATATGTCAAAATTTTATAGGATGTCTTCATAGGCAACTCAGAGTTTAAACTAAATGGAAAACAGACTTTCACTTTATCACGAAGTCACGAGCCAGTCCTGTTTTGAAATGCTGTCTCTGTTACACTCTTCCCCTCTCTCCACATGCATCCTTGGCGATATCTGGATTCTGTGTTTCCAACAGGTGGATGTCACTCCATCACAGGTCTCCACAGTGGCCTAGAGACATTCCTGGGCTAATGCTGGATTTTTAGAACTGTCTCAAGGCTTGAATAATTTCAGGCATTATTTAAATTCATCTGTCACGTTCCTGCTTTGACACGCAGACTCGGACACATACAAACAGCCTACATTTCTGCCTTGCTCAGAGCGAAGGCCAGTCATGCACACGCACAAGTCCTAGCCCCCCAAAGAAATCAACACAGACTTGGCAGTGGTCTGCTTTCTGAGATCACAGCAGATACAGTTTTTATGAAACCAGACAGTTTCCATCTATTTCAACTCACTCTCTAAGGCAAAAGTCTGGCAGAAGGACTGAAAAGTCTCTCATTAAACTTATGAACTTGTTGGTTATCTGGAAGACTTAGAGTGAGCTTATGTTTCAATAGTGCTGAGGGTATTGTGTGTGGTTGGTTGTGTTCGATGATTGGGTTTGCCTGTCTTAATTCTGCGTCCCTGAACACTTTTAGTGTTTGTGACTGGAGACATAAAAATTATATATTAAAGTGATAGAAATAAAAAAAAAATTGACAGCCAGGGTCAAATCTTACACATAGCTTCTTTGGGAGACAAAAAAAAACTGGTTTCATCTGAAGTCGACAGCCATATATATATATATATATATATATATATATATATATATATATATACATATATATATGCTGGACTCTCTTTCTTTCTTTCTTTCTTTCTTTCTTTCTTTCTTTCTTTCTTTCGTCATTTGACAATGTATAGATGTACATGGTGTATTTGGATTGTCCTTACCCCCCCCCCACCTCATTACCCTCCGTTATCCATTCCCACACCCACTGAGCCCTTTCTCCTTCCAAACACATTCCCATTCTCCCCCTTTCTACTTTTCTATGCATGTATGCACGTGTGTGGGCGTGGTGCCTGTGGTGTGTGATTGAATTTAATTACAGTTGCTTTCGTGAGCATGGGTACGGGGTCATTTACTGAAGCAGTGGCTCCATCAACTTCCCAAGCAACCACTAAAAGCCAAGGGCTCCCCAGGGAGGTACACTCCTCCTTCCCCTCTCCATGGTGGAATGCTGATGGGCCCAATCTTGTGTGGGTTTACATGTGAATGATTACATGTAAGTAATCATGGCTGCTGGGAAGCCATGAGCAGGAGTCACGGCATGTCCAGAAGATGGAATTCCACAACCCCATGCTCCAGCCCCTTCCCGTTCTTTCTGCCTCCTTTTCTTTGATGCTCCCTGAGCCTGGGGGGAGTTGACATAGGCTTCCATTTAGGGCTGAACACAGTTGTAAGCCTTTGTGTTAACCACCGCTGCCGAGCTTTGGGTTATGGATGAAAACTTACATTTTTCCCGTTTTTAAGATTTATACAGCGATCAGCAAAGATCAGTGGCTGAGATCTTTCACTTCATACTGTGGGACAGGCTTGCTTAATAGGCAGTGTTAGGAGACCTTGGTGGTGGTAAAACTCAAATTCTTTCCCTTATGCTTTAGGTTACCTCCCTACTGCTGTGCTGTATTCCCAGTCCGAGGTGTATCTGGCTGATGATAAATTTCCTGCTGGTTTGTGCTCCTCATTCATTCTTTTCTGTCCCTCGGGCTGTCTGCTTCTGTGTGTGTCTCTCTCACACAGGTGCACAGGCACACGGCAGTGAAACAGCCATTCTCTAGTAAGTTGTCCTGCAGAGGAAGGGGGATTCCTCAGGAATGTTTCCTTGTAGCATGACATCATGCTTATCTCCTGAACAGAGTGATTTGAGAAGGCAGGGCAGCAAGGCTGCTGGTCTTTCACTGAAATCTGATCACCCAGATCCTTTATAGCATTCCTCTTTTAGAAAACCTTAAAATACAAAAGGTTTTCCTTTAGGTTAAAAACGTCTCCCCTCCCCCTCAGCAGTGTCAGGCTGTAGAAAGGTACATTTAACACTTTGCAAGCCCAGTGGTATTTGATAGCACGCCAAAGGAACCCTAAAGCTAAACACACAGCAGCCTTGGGAGTTAGTAAGAGTCAGTGAGATACAGACTGACCTCAGTCTAATTGCATGGCTGAAAAAAAAATGTCTCTACAAAATTACTGTGAGCTGAATGTGGCGGTGCACACCTTTAATCGAGGCATTTGGGAGGCAGAAGCAAGCTGATCTCTGTGAGTTCAAGGCCAGCCTGATCTGGCACAGTGCTTTTCAGGCCCACAAAGGCCTGTCAGAGAAAGAGAGCAGGGTGGGGGGAGAGAGAGAATGTGTGTATTATAGGGACACACAGAATATGAATGAGAGTTAATGACTATAATAAATAACTTAGTCCTACACTTTCTGGCAAAGGGAGATGCTATGGGGAAGGGTTCAAGTGGATGGGTATGTTGATTAGTGAGATGACCATGTATAGCATCATCAGTAGGCCCCCCACTTTCCATCCAGCCCCTGACTTTGTGATAATTCTGTCTCAATCCTCCCCTATGTCCAATAGCTAATGTAATGGATAAAAATGTTCCTTAAGATGAGTCAGCTTAGACAAAAGGAGGGTGGCCAAGCAGTGTGCATTCAGTGAAAATACAGAACACAAGAGGCAAGAGAGAAGTGGAGAATAAATTCAGAATAGCTGGTGTAGACCCCAGGTGAGAGACAACCATTCCCAGGGGTTTTCAGCAATAACAAATGATTTGTCTCAGTTGCTGTATCCTGTTTGAAACTGGAGCCTCAGGTTAACTGGTGGCACATACTTCTGGGATGGATCAGCAAGCACTATTTCCCTCTGTTAGACACAGAGGAATGACTTAAAACCCTCACGGAGATTCTGTGAATCAGCCCACAGCTTTGAAGCTGCTCTCAGATGACTTCCCAAGTTGTATGACTGTTGCTTGTCTAGTCCCATTTCCACACATGAGAAGGCGAAGAAAAACTGGATAAATTTTAACATACTGTGGGGTTTCAGAAACCACATACACTTATTTTAAAAAATCTTTTAGGGGGCTGGAGAGATGGCTCAGTGGTTAAGAGTACTGACTACTCTTCCAGAGGTCCTGAGTTCAATTCCCAGCAACCACATGGTGGCTCACAACCATCTGCAATTAGATCTAATGCCCTCTTCTGGCTTGCCTGAAGACAACTACAGTGTACTCATATATATGTAAAATAAATAAATAAATAAAATATTTATTCAAAAAAACAAAAATAAAAAATAAAAAATAAAAAAAATCTTTTAAAAGTTACCCAAAATTCTGCAGCTATAGTGTAGTGATAGTCTAGTGTGCATGCTCCAGAGAATAAGGCCATGAGTTTAATCCTCAGTAAAACACACACACACACAGAGATACACATACACACACAGAGACACACAGACACACGCACAGATACACACACATAGACACACACAGACACATACACGTATACACACAGATACACACATTGACAGACACACACAGAGACACACATACACAGACACACACATACACTATTAAGATTCAATAACATGTTAAAATAAGTTATTCTAAGCCCTTTAAGCAGTGATGGTCTCTTTTGGTTCTTGCACTTATGAGCTCACTACAATTGTGTTTACCCAAACAAGACCTGCACAAATTTTTACTGTAAGTTTGTTTGTTTGTTTAGTTTGGGGACAGGATTTCAATAAGTTGCCCAGGCTGATCTTGTACTTACAGTTCATCTGACTCAGCCACTAGAGTATCTGGGATTGCTGTGTCACTTATTCAAGCTAAAACGTCACATTGGAATCCTAGACATGGTTTCAGAGCATGAGAAGCAATGTTCGGAGAGATTATATTGAGTGTTATAACTAGACAAATGGGATATATTCTATCCTTTACAAGCTGATATTAGAAGATTCACCTACAATCTGATGGCTGATAACATCTTTGTATAATGTTAACATCAACTTTAAATGAAAGAAAACATTGATAAATTTTTGCCTGGGTGAGGTACAAGATACATTCAAGAGACATTGCTCTCACTATGTTGAAAGCAACCAAACTCATTATGGGACTAGGGAGCTAGCTCCTTTGATAAAATGCTTGCTGTGTATGTGTGATGACCCAAGTTTGGTCCCCTGGGATTTTGGTTCACAGAAAAACCCAGGTGTGATAGCAGCACCAGGGAGGTGGAAACTGGGGATGCTGGGGTTCACTGGCCAGCTAGTTTATCTTAATTAATAAACTAGGAGCTCCAGACCAATGAGAGGACCACAGGGTCCTGAAGAACAAGGTGGAGATTACCCAGGGAACAACACCCAAGATTTAATTCTGGCCTCTACAGGCACTTTCCCAACGCCCCCCCACACACACACACACTTAGAAACACATACAATCAAATACACAATTTAAGACAAGAAACATGATTCCTTACATATAGTAAAACCCTGTCTTTAAACCTATCTGTTAAGTTGGATTTTCATGAGTCAATTTAGAAAACACACACTTTTTGAAAAACTAGGCTTTCAATAATGAAACCAATATAAACCTCGTAGAAGAAACATGCACATTTTAACAGAAACTAAAAAGCAGAAGTTTTTTTTTATTGTTAAAAAAAAAAAAGCCAGTTATCTACCTAAGATTACATTGGGTGCCCTTGGCAGAAGCTGCTCCCTCCACTTCAGAGGGCAGTTGGTAGGCTCCCGTCTCCTCTGTGGTTTTCTAGCTTAAGAAGCTGTGAATTTTATAACCATGCACCCTGCGGTCAAAACTGCAGAGTGCTGTGTCTGAAGGCAGGTGGTTCTTGTGTTAAAGGTAGACATTAAACAGTTCTATTAAGGACCTGGAAGTATTTAACCGGGTTGCTTGCCAGCTGTAAATTAGAGACCCAATCCCCGTTGGCTGGAAAGTTCTCTGGACTAAGTCCAGTTAAGTAGACTGAATCACTGGCGGTCTTTCCAAATTTGCACATTTAACAGCTTGGCTGTTCAGCCTGCTGTGCAATGCTGGGTGGTTCAGAAGTGGCATCGCTATGCTGCAATGAGCTGCCATCAAGACAAGGATGTGAAGCCTGTGGGGTTGGGAGAGTGACTGCCTCAGCCACCCCACCCCCACGCTGAGAAAAGCAAACCCATCATTGTTGGCAGAGTCATAGTGAAGGTTTTTAAATAGCTGTGGATGACTGATATTATCATTTTAGGAGGTTTATTGTCTGAGGCTCATACCCCAGCATTCATAGTGGAAGTGGGGCCTTGAACAAGGTCTCTCCAAGGTCCGTGGGCTTCACTGTGCCTATGTGCAGTTATGGCGGTCACATTGAAATCCTTGGGTGTCATTGAGAAAGTCGCCAAGCTAGGGGCTGTGATCTTCCTCTATAAAGAAAGAAAATGTTAATCCGATGATCGTTATGGATCTTAAAGGTTCCAAGCTGTCTCTATAAATTGATTAAGTTTGGCTTGAGCCGCCCTCACAACCATGGGACCTAATTGGTAGCAGAAAACTTTGTCGCTCAAAAGGAGCCTTGTGTTTGGTTTAATGGAGTGCTGGGATCCTATTTAAATCCAGGGACCTTGGATTTTTCTTTTGCTCTGGGATCACAGATTCTAAAAGGTGGAATTGAATTCTTCACCAAACTCAGGTTTTCGGAGACAGGAAGAACCTATAGAGATTACCTTAGGCAAAGTGCCCAGTCCAGAGAACTGTGTGTAGCAGCAAACATATGAGAGGTTTCTTCCTCCACGTGCTCCATTTTCTGCAGTTCTCTTCCTCGCACAGGATAATGAAAAGGGCAGACGGTGCCTTAAGGTCAGTCATTGTGTGCTTGGAGTTTATGTGCTTCGCCCTGCTGCCTGTAGAAGTCGGTCCTTCTTTCAGGAGGCTTTTAAGAGCTCACGTTAAAGTGTTCAGCACGCTCTCCTCTGGTTTATGTATTTGCTTTTAACATACATGACTGCTCACATAACTGCATGTGGATTTATAGCTCTGCAGACAGCAAGGTCGAGCCTTAGGTTTTTAAACTTGGGGTGCTTTTAATTCACTTAATGCCTTTGTAAAAACACACCCACACATCCCACAAATAAACATGAAGAATGTGTCTTGTGTGTTAGTTATCTATAAAACGAATAGAATGTATACAAAGGGTCGTTATAGGGGTCTGTGACATACTGACTTAAGGTTGCATGTTTCCTGTGAAATTTTTCAATATATTGTGCCTTTTAATCTTTCTTTTTTGTTTCTTTTGGTGCTTGTTTTGACCATATGGGTTATATGTTCATTATCGCTTTTAAATAATTTTAAATTCAGCATTCTTACTCTTGCTCTTAGCTCAAATCGTTTACTTTTCATATGTTCCATTAAGTGAGAAGGAAGGGGAGGTGGGAAACGTTTTGTTTGTCTCTTCGTGAAGAATATAAAGCCTGAGAAAAGTTTAAGTCCGTCTTTGTTCATTTTGGCACACGACTCAAGTCCTTGCCAAGGTAGTTTGATAATTAGGACTGGGCTTCACGGTACACACCTGGGGTCCTCGAATTCAAGAGGCGGAGGCAGGAGGATCATGAATTCAGGCAGGCTCTGCTACATAGTCTTGTTCCAGTTCTTAAAACCAAAACAACTGCAACCCTGGGGAGACAGAGTCAGGAGGACCGGGCGCTCCAGGCCAGCCTCGGTTGCCTAGTGAGCTCAATGCCAAGGCAGAGGACTTGAAAGTATAGTTCAATAACTAAATAAGTAAATAAACGGTACATGAAACATGGCAGAACCCAGACTTATAATGATAAATAATAGCAACTAAGCTGCTTTAAGTGGTCATGTGATTCTAAATACACAGGGAATTTAAGGCGATTATGTGATTTTAGGTAGTCTTTCGATTACCCCTAAGTTGTACATGTATGTGTGATTTCTCGCTGTATGTTTTAAAGTGCTTGGCTTTTAATTTTTTGGGTGACCATGGCAGACTTACTCTCTGACCTGTGGGCCTGTTTCACCTTCCCTGCTGGAGGAGATGACGTTTCTCCCCTTGTGTGTGGAAGTCAGAAATGATGCAGTGGTGCCTAGCTCAGGATAGTGTCTGTAACATGAGAGGCAGTGGGACACAAGGCTCACTGAACGTGAAGCGCGTGCCTCATCCTGGCCTGCTGCGTGAGTCATTAGAATCGAAAGAGTCTATGATGGCTCCATGATCCTGTGTTGGCTTCTAAACTTAAAAGGATGGGCTGACATCTCACAGGGAGAAAGACTGAAAAGTAGCCTTTCTGGATACAGGAGAAGAGATTGTATCTAATGTTGGACTTGAACCTACCTCCCAAATACTCAGATTCAGAGGTTGAATGAACAGTGGGCTAGACATAGTGGAGGTCAGTGATTCGAATTTCATTAAAAAATGGCTACCACTAGTCACTCATGATAGGTTGAAACTGGCCTGACTTAAATTTGAAGTTATTAACAACCTGGGGTGTGCTTGCATGGGCCTGAGCAAGCCAGTGAGTAAGCCACTAGCAATGTTCCTCCATGGTTTCTACTGAAGTGCCTTCTCAAACTCCTGCTCTGAGCCTCTCATGGACATGGAAGTCAAACAAACCCTTTTCTCCCCAAGTTGCTTTTTGGTCAAGATGTTGATCACAGCAACAGAAAAGAAAACTGGAATGTAATGGGGGAAAGATCTGAGACGGGGCCAGGCAGAACATCGTAGAGATATCTAGGAGGAGTGGGCTGCGGAGACAGAAACGGACTTCTGAGGGACATCCACTAAGTCTCTTCCTGTGGGCAGTGTGGGTTATGTTGAATGATTGGCTGAGATGGCTGTCTGGGAAATGTGGGCACCTTATCTTGGTTGGTTAGTTCTTAGTATAGAGGAAGCTTTTCTTTTCAGTCTAACTTTTCAGTGTCGCTGGGAAACCATGTGTTTACATTAGCTCCTGAACTATATCTAAAATGTGAAAGTAACAGATACTGTGTATGCTCAATGGAAACTTGTTAGACCATTTTTTTTCTTTAGATTGATTTGGGGAGAGGGCAAGCAGGATGGCCTCAAACTCAGTCTGTAGCCAAGGATGACCTTGAACTTCCTGAGCGTCCTACCTTCACCTGCCAAGTGCTGGTCTTGCATGGGCCTTGTTAATATGGTCCTGGGCTTGAACCCAAGGTTTTATGGATACTAGACAAAAGCTCTCCCATCTGTTCTATATCCTTAGCCCCTCATTTGCTTGCTTGCTTGCTTGCTTGCTTGCTTGCTTGCTTGCTTTCCCAGTGCTGCAGAGCAAACCCAAGGGTTTGTACTTGCTTAGTAAGTTTTCTCTATCATACCAGGGATCTAAATCCCAAACCCTTGTTAAAACCACTTCAGCTCACCAAAGTGTTCACCCTTGCAGAAAAAAAAAAGGCAGGAATTAACATTATTATTTTGTATTTATATTTTTCGTTGTATTTTTGTAGAAGTCCATTCACCTATAGCAGTGAAAATCAGCAATTAGTTTGGATCAAGGTATAGGTGGTGCTAGAAAGCAGAGCTAAGTCAACACATTTTTTTTTTCTCCAGAGAACACAGGAATGTGCCTCCACTATGTGCAGCTGAGTGTGACACCACCGTACCGTGGCATCACCACGCTAAGGCCGTCCTTGGCTGCCATAGCTTCTGTGCATCTCACAGGTCCTCTGCTGCACAGAGACAATGGCAACCGGGAGTGTTAAGATTTGTCAACCTGCTTTAGCTGAGGAGCAGGTGGGAGGAAATATCAGCAAAGAGCAAGATCACCTTCTGTCCTGGTTTCACTCCTGTTGCTGTGATAAATACTCTCAGAAAAAAAGTAACGTAGGGAGAAAGTGGTTTAGATCATAGTTTAAGATTACAGTCTTTCCCTGGCGGATGAAAATCAAAACAGGAAGCTAAAGCAACTGGTCGTATCTACAGTCAAGAGCAAAGTGAATAAATGTATCCTGCTTAGTGTTAGCTAACACTTTCTGTTCTTATATCATCAAGGACCCAATGCCAGGGAATGTTGTTCTCAACTATTAAGTTGGGTCTTTTTCTATATTAGCGCACTCAAAATAACCTCCCCACCCAACACGTGCACACAGACACATATACACACACATACATACACACATATATATACACACACAAACACGCATATATACACCACACACACATACATGTATACACACATACACATATATATATACATACACACAAATACTTAACATAGACACACACATATATACACATAGACACACATACACACACATACATACACACATATATATATACATACACACTTATACACACACATAAACACATACATACACATGTACACACATACACATATATACATGCATACACATACATATATACACAATTCATTTACATACACACACACACAGACAGACAGACATGCACATAGGCCAACCTGGTCCAGACAGTCCCTCACTGAGGCTCTCTTTGCAGGTGATTCTGGGTTGTGTTGAGTACACAAAACAAAACCATCACGGTTTCTGAATACAGATTTGCTCTTCCAATTCTAGTTTGAACGTGACTTGCCTGAATTTACTTAATCTGACACCAGAAAATTAGCAGAAACATAGCAAAAAGGCCAAACAAGGAGGGCAGAACATTTTTATTGGCAGCTAGTGAGAATCTGATGTTTGTTCATGCTAACGGTTCTTCCTGATGTATTGTGTCTTAGTTTCATTTTTGACAAAGTGTGGCAATTTGGGTAATACAGATCCATCTGTTGACATGACTCTGCTTAGAAGGCTCCATGATCGGCTTGGTCATACTACCACGTGATGTTCACACCATGCTCCCTTCAGTGGTAGACAATACTTCTGGAGGCATTTAAGCTAACCACAATATTAAACTCATGTGGTATCATCTTAAAGAGCAGTGTGGCACAGTGGTACAGTACCACCCAGCCAACTTTAGTTGAGGTGGGATCCCAACAGACAGAGACCAGGAGTTCCTATTTTTAACTGGCTGGAGCCTTTGCCTCTGGAGTGTGCATGCCCAGTTCTAGTGGTGAAGAATTTTCCACAAGACTCGTGGGGTAGAAGAAAACCAGCTATTTATATTCATGAATTGAGCTTGAGAGAGAGAGAGAGAAACGGAATGGTTTAAAAGAGAGGACACCCAGAGAGTGTTTGCCCACATCAAAAAAAAAAAAAAAAAAAAAAAAGGTTATAGAAGGCATTGGGAAGGCATGGTCTTTTTTTTTTTTTTTTTTTTTTTTTTTTTTGCAGATTTTATTTAAATCTAGTCATTTGCATGATCTTGTACACATTCTTTTTACGATGGAAAAAAAAAAGCACTCTAGAGTTGTTGGAGGAATATTTTGAGATAATATACAGAAAATGCTGGCAGAACACCTAATAACTAAAGGAGACCCACAGGCTCACCAGGCATCATAGCATCTGTTTTGGGTCAGATTAGCCCTGAATCCTGGCCTTTTTTTTTTTTTATTTTTTTTTTTTTTTTTTTTTTTTTTTTTTTGGATTAAATCCCTCATACTACATTTGTATATTGACTCTATTAGGATTTATTTTATTTTTTTAATTATGTAGATATGTGTGAATGTGTTTATGTGTGTGTGTTTGTGTGCATGTCTGTGTCTTTACCCGTGCATTTGTGTATGTGTGCACACATGAATGCAGGTGCCTGAAGAGGCCAGAAGTGTATGCTGATTCTCTTGATGCTACAGTTAGTTACAGGCAGTTGTGAGCCACCTAGCAAGGATGCTGGGGACTGAGTCAGGGTCTTATGCAAAGGTGGCATATGTTTATAACCACTGGGCCATCTTCCCAGTTCCTGTGACTGCTCCATTTAGACATAGTATGGAGACAGTTTCCCTTTGCAAACTGCCTTTGAAAATTCTATCGGAACCTTACTTGGACTGTACAGTACGGACAGGCAGCTCTGACAGGGATATGCTATGATTTGGAGGCATGCTTATTCTGTGCTGAGCTTCAATCATAAAGGTTTATAGGTCGGTTTATGATCAGTATAGAGACACTCTTATTGAGTCTACGTATTAGCCATGGAATACTAGTGTATGTGTTTTGTTTAAGGTTGAGACGCAACATCTCGTGTGGGCATGAGCGGTAGAGGTCCAAGGATAACTTTATAGATTCTGTGCTCTCCCTCTACTGTCATGCATCTCCCAGGGATGTGTTTAGGCTGTGAGGATCACGCCTACAGCCTCTGAGCCATCCTCCTGACCCACTTGCCCTCATTTTAAAGGCTCCTTTGGTCTATTGATGGTGATACCTTTACTTTTATGTGATTACAGAAAGCATCAAATTGGGTTTTTCAGTATCTATCTACTCCAGTTTTGATCCTAGGAAGACTAATGGTTTAAAGTGTCATGGGAAGCCTTTTTTTAAAATTACTATGTAACATTCTTGGGAACAAGAAATAACCTGACTTTAAGACCAAAATGACATACAAATGTCTATAAAAATGTTCAACAAGATCTCTGCAGTTCTTGGGTCTGGCCAGCATGCTGATCTCTTAAGTTTTATCTCACCTTATGTAGATTCTGACACAAGGCAAGAATCCAGGGATCACTTGGAAGTATGCACTTCCCAAGGTCATGAATGTAACTCAGCCAACGGCAAAGAGACACCACCACACCTGGCGTACAGTGCAGTCTGACTGCTCAGTCACCTGCGGCGGAGGTAACTGGTTTCCTAACTCTGCTTCCCAACTCATTTCTGCTTACATGTTTTATCCAGTCTATGGAAAGACGCCATGAACTCTGCAGTTTGCAGGGCAGTTTAGGTCTGTGTCTCTAGGAAACAAACTTTTTTAGCTGAGGAATGAAGCTGATTGTCCATTGTAAAGGGAGAGTGACATTTGAATCATGTCTCAGATGCTGTTTCAAGGGGGGAAACAACGTATAAATAAAAGACATGGAACAATTCAAAGTCAAGCAGTGCTCCCTATCTGAGAAGCTAAACACAAGTATTTACAAAGAAATGTGCACCTCTGGTGGGAAATTTTTAAATACTGGGAACCAGGTTGTATGGTTCCGCTAAAATAAATATTTACACAGACCAGTCATAAGCTGGTAGGTATGAATGGATATTCAGAGTTTAGCTGTTTGCCTGTATATGCATCACCTCATGGTGAAGTAGCATATTAGGGTTTTCACATATAATTCACTAGTGGCTTAATTATTATGTGTGGTAATGTTTTGCCTTGATATGTATGTGTGTTACATGTGGGCAGTGCCCACAGATAGCAGGAGAGGACATCAGAACTCCCTAGTACTGGCCTTGAAGATGACCATGAGCTGCTGTATGGATGCTAGGAATCAAACCCTCTAGAGGCTAGAGCGAGATAACCACTAAGCCATCTCCCCAGCGATCTCACTGGTGCTTTATTGATATAAATACTTTCCATTTAGACCTTTACAATTTATATCCAAGCTTCCCAGGGTGTTTCATTTTATAGTTACTCTGTTTCAAATAGTATGGATCACTAGATGGTTCTAGAATCCACTTGAAAATTAAAAGCATCTATTAAAATTACTAAAGTATAAAAAATCTATTATCTTGGGGATAAATGGAATTCCAGTGGGTTGAAATTATGTCCAAGGGAGCCATTTTCACAAAAAATATGTGGATTCCGTGTCTTAAATAGGACACCAGAACACCGATTGACCCTTAAACTAAGCTGGGAAAGTAAACTAAATGGGTCATCTGTGTGTCTCACTGTATAACTTCTGGCATCTTACTAGGTTACATAAGCACCAAGGCCATCTGCTTACGAGATCAAAACACTCAAGTCAATTCCTCATTCTGCAGTGTAAGAACCAAGCCAGCAACAGAACCCAAGATATGCAATGCTTTCTCCTGCCCAGCCTAGTAAGTCGTCTGCCAATGTCTCCTTGCTTGCATGTGTTCTCCCACAACTTTGTTACTGGTAAGACATAATGAAAAGCCCCCTGCTCATGCTGCTGGTTGGAAGGGATTCAAAATGTGAACAGCGTATATAATGACCCATCAGTAAGTTATAAGACCAGCTAGAAAAGGAGTGTGAGGAGCTGCTCACTTAGGAAGACCTTCCCAGAGTCTCCTCCTCTGAGGTAAGCCCTCTCCCACATAGACGCTCGCCCCTCCTGCTTACACCTCCACTAACTAGCCTTGTGGTTGTTCTTTTGTTAGACTGGGTCAAGGTGCTTATCAGCCAGCCTTGTCTTGATGCACATAGCCACGGCTATGTACTGTGTAGTAGGCTCCATTATGGGAAGAATGAGACCTCATTCATCTTTCCAACCCTAGTGTCTAGGTCCCTGACACATAGTTAAAAGCTCAGTAAATTTACTTGGATGAATTGCTCAGTGAGTAGAATGTGTTTCTTTCCATGTAGAAGGATAGAATGTATATTTTGTTTTCCAGAACCATGTGGTGATTAAATGTGTCTCCTTACAGCATGCCTGCTATCCCAATGGCTGTCTGATTCAACAGCCATAAAAGAACAGTTAGAGGGTGTATCCCTGATTGGTTATAAAATGGATCTGAGGCTTTCCCTAGGTGGATAAGTCCTTCCCAATAGGTGCTTGAGTAGTATTATCAAGCCTTGACTTTCCAGGAAGTAATTTTGGTTCTCTCTGAAAGTTGGTTGCCAGGTGAGTGGAGTACATGCAGCAAGTCCTGTGCTGGGGGCCAGCAGAGCCGCAAGATCCGGTGTGTGCAGAAGAAACCTTTCCAGAAAGAGGAGGCTGTGCTGCATTCGCTCTGTCCAGTGAGCACGCCCACTCAGGTTCAAGTCTGCAACAGCCATGCTTGCCCTCCAGAGTGGAGCCCCGGCCCCTGGTCTCAGGTAACTAGCCCTGCTTTGGAAGCACTGGTTTGGGTCTGCATGAAAAAACTAAAATGGTGCAAATACAGTTGACTTTGCACCCTATGGGGCCCTCAGCACTGTGCGTCTTTATGGGGAATAATAAGGCAGTGCCTGGGAATCTTTATTTCAGCTGGTATTAGTTGAGTGGTTCTTATCTGGCTGGAAGTCTTGGACCTCTTATTTCAGAGCTTAGACTCTTCCTTAGTGGTCCAGAAATTAAAGACGATTTAGGGCATCCTATGAAAGCAAACAGAAGGGGATTGGCACTTAGTCCTGGCTACCTGAGATATGGATCCATGGGTAAAGGTACTTGCCACCAGACCCAGCCACCTGAGAACAAGCCCTTGTACCCACACAATTCCTGTAAGTTATCTGCTGAATTTCTGCATACAGAATGAATGAATGGATGAATGAATGAATGAAAGAATGGTGGACACAAAGAACAAGATAAAGGAAAAAACATTTAATTTTTGCTTCAGTAGCTTTACTATGTCTTTACGTAGAGCTAAAAGAATACATAAGAAATGGCACCTGGTTTGTAGTTGTCACAAGGCATAGATAGCATCATGGGGTCAGAAGAGGCATAGAGTGGGAATTGCCTTCTCTGCACACCTCATAAATATCCTGTAAAGCAGATGTCTTCTTTTAGGAGCATGTTCATCTCAGAGACATTTTAGAAGTGAATGGGCCCTACTGGCATCTAGAGCACAGAGGCAAACCTCCTCTGGGGCACAGAGAGCTCCCCAAAACACAGAATAAGTTCCAGGATTTCCCTACCTTCAGCACCTCATCTTAGCCTGTGTAGGCAGATATTATAAGGCCTGTACCATGATTAGTGGCAAATGGCCCTATGTCTGCTGTGCTTTCCCTAAGATTCTGTTCTCTTCTAAAGGAAGTCTATTTCTTACCAAGTTTAACAATGCACCACAAAATTTCCCAGAAGAGACAAGGGGGAGATTTCTAATCAAAGTAAGACTGTGCTTTATAGGGAATAAGAATCCAAGAGTAGATAGAAATATACTGAACACAAGAATGAATCCATGCCAGAGAGGAAGAGGGGGGGAAGGGGAGAGGAGAGGGGGAGGAGAGAGGTGGAGGAGGGAGGGGGAGGGGAGGGGGAGAGGGGGAGGAGGGAAGGGGAAGGGAGGGGAGACAGGGAGAGGAGGGGAGAGGGAGAGAGGAAAAAGGGGAGAGAGGGAGAGAGGGGGAGAGAGGGAGAGGGGGAAGGGGAGGAGTGGGGGAGAGAGGGAGAGGGAGGGAGAGGGAAGAGAGGGAGGAGAAACATTTGTTTATAGCAGGGAGTAAATCTGAGTAGGATATGGTATAGAATCTATATTTCAATTGAGAATTGCAAATGTCTGGCTGAGGGAGTCACATGGGCGTGGACCAACATAAATAGGCACTACAGAGGGTCCAGCACATCTTAAAGTACTCAGACTTTCACATGGAAATATTCTGAATGGTTTTCTCTTTTTAAAGTTGAATTATAAAGACCAGACCTGTGGAATTTGTTTCCACAAGCCGTTCAGCTCTTAGACATGGGTCACAGCAACAAATCGATTTCTTCTTCAACCAATGGATAGAGTTTGCTCTTCTGAAAAATTGCAAACAAAATTAAGATTTTATTAACTGCTCAGGAATTATATATGAGAGGGCAGTGACAGGTTCTGTGGCTCAGGAACTACCATCTCATGTCTGTTTCTTAGAAGCTAACTACCTGGACTTTGGTCCTTGGGAGTTTCTTTTGAAGAGGATGATAGCAATGAACTCAGCAAGTTGATGGACCTATTACACTGCATATATTGCAAAGTTCCAGCTGTCACAGGATGTACTAGTCATGAGATGAGTGAGAATTTACAGTGGTCCCCTAAGCCCATGTAGGACTACGCCTTAACCTATCATTTAGTTACCAGAGGACTCATTCGGTCTTTCTGAGAGAAAAAGATGACCACAAAGATCAACACAGTGATTCAAGACAGTCCCTGTGTGGAGCCAGTCTTCTAAGAGATCTTGACAAGTTTTTAGCTGCTCTAGGGACATTTCTTTACCATCTTATCTGGCTTACAGAATTCTTAGGAGAGCCAAAGAAGAAAGGTCTTAGAAAAAAAAAAATAAGTAAACTTCCCAGAGTAGAGATTTAAATGTTTGATGAATGCATGTATCCTCTGTCTGGTAATCCCCAAGGAGAAGTTCTTAGGAGTAAGAATTTTGCTCTTCTTGACACTGTCATTCACATCCTCATTGAGTGTGTGTACATATTTCTGCTGTGCTTTTTATGTTGGCACAGTAATACTCCTTAGACAAATTCTCATGGCAGACAGAGTAAGACAAGTTCTGGTTCAACACATCCTGTGCCTGCAAAGCCAAAACAAAACAAAAGCAAAAAAGCCTTTGCAAAGATGAGCATAGCTCATCTTCAGACTGAGGGACAAAACAGCTGCAGGTGCTCAGATGTTTCAATCAAAAGCTAAATTCCCCATTACTATGTTCTCAGTGTTTACCCAACTGAAATCCCAACTGAAATGGGTGCAAATGACATTTCTTCTTCTTCTTCTTCTTCTTCTTCTTCTTCTTCTTCTTCTTCTTCTTCTTCTTCTTCTTCTTCTTCTTCTTCTTCTTCCTCCTCTTCCTCTTCCTCTTCCTCTTCCTCTTCCTCTTCCTCTTCCTCTTCCTCCTCCTCTTCCTCCTCCTTCTCCTCTTCCTCCTCCTCCTCCTCTTCTTCTCCTCTTTCTTCTCCTCCTCCTCCTTCTTCCCCCTCCCTGCTCGTCCGTCCCCTTCCCTCCTCTTCCTCCTTCTCAAGTGTTCCAAGACCTGTGGACGAGGAGTGAGGAGACGTGAGGTCCTTTGTAAGAGCCCTGCAGCCGAGACACTCCCCGAGAGCCTGTGTTCCAGCAGCCCCAGACCAGAGGCACAGGAGGGCTGCGTGCTAGGACGATGCCCCAAAAACAACAGGCTCCAGTGGATCGCCTCTGCATGGAGTGAGGTATACATTTAGGCACACAACTGGGGGGCAATACATTTTCTGGGATATTTTCATAATTGCTTCCTCTCTCACCCACACCCACATGGCTCCATTCTCTGCATACATGTGCCAGGTGCCTATATATTGCTGCTTCTTCTTTGCTTCCATGATACAAAACAGAAAGAGATGACTGCTGGTGTTCCATATGCTTTATCAAATTCTCACTTTACCCAGTCCAGGAACCCAGCCCATGTGGTAGCAGCACCCACGTTTAGCGTGGATCTTCTCACTCCATTTCAACCACTCTGGAAACTCCAGGGCTATGGTTCCTAGGTTGTTTTAAATCTAGTAAACCTGACAGTGAGTACCATCTAACTGTAAGGAGCTTGGTGGCCACAATCTGTCCCTGCAATGCACTTCTGTTCTAGGTGATAAGCACTGGCCCACATCATGAATGAAATCCTACAGTATCCCTGTCTTCTCTCCATCATTTTATAGAGGTATTACTGTAAAATAGCCACATGTAAAACGCTCCCTCTTTGCTCTTGGCCCTCAGTATGCGCCATGGAGGTAACATTGAGCTAGCTCATGTTTCTTCATCTTTACAATGGAGCTAACATCTCACCTTCATAGTTTATAATATTTATATTTATGTATTGATATGTTCATTTCATCAAGACTCTGTACATTGCCTAATAGTTTAAAACAGTCAGTCCTCTTTCAGACTTCTCTCTTTCCCTCCCTTGTGTAACACACAGTTAGAATAGATCTAGCTGTTGGAATGATATTATTCTGCACTGTGTAGAAGCATCACCTGTCAATAAAAAGCTGAGAGCCTATTAGCAAAAGGCAGGAAATAAAAGATGGGACTTCCAGGAGAAAGATAGGAACTCTGGGAGATAGTCAGAGGTAGGAGATTCATCCCAAGTCTGAGGAAGTTGGACCCATGAAACTGAGGAGAAGTAACTAGCCTTGTGGTAGACATTAGAATAGTTTAAATGAGTTATGTAAGTTATGAGATAGCCAGGGAATGACCCAAAGTTTATGGTCTACACATTTATTCATTAAAACAAAAATAAGCCTCTGAGTCATTATTTGGAAACTGGAATATGTGTGGAGAAGAACGCAGTTATATCTAACCCAGAAGAAGACAGGTCAAATAAAGACAGACAGTTATTCGATCTAAAATGATTCTGTCTCAATCATTTTCATTCCATGGCTCAAACTCTCCACTCCTCAGAGAGGTCTCAAGTAGTCTGGGTCACTCCAGTATAGCCCCAGTTCTAAGGATGGTGGCTGAGGTGAAAGCAAGAAAGAGTATTTTAAATTATTACAAGATAATGTATGGGGCTTTGACAAAGTAAGTAAATCAGTGACCTCAGTCTCACACATCCACATGGCACCTCATCATTCCTGATGAACAGGAATCTCTTTTTGTAACTCAGAGAAAATCACTTCAGTGCTCCGGACTTTGATTTCCTCTGCTGTAACCAGAGGGACTTGGCTCCTGTATCATGTCATTGACACTGTGTGGACGTGCAGCTCAGCAGATTTGACTGTGGAGCTCTGTGTGCACTCTTAACACCTCCTTTCTGGGCTCCTAGTGTTCTGCAACCTGTGGCTTGGGTGTGAGGAAGAGAGAACTGAAGTGTATCGAGAAGACCTTGCAGGGGAAACTGATAACATTCCCAGAGCGGAGATGCCGCAACATTAAGAAGCCAAGCCTGGAACTGGAAGAAACCTGCAACCGAAGGGCTTGCCCAGTGTACAGTGTGGCGGCGGCAGGCTGGTATTCATCGCCATGGCAACAGGTTGGTGCATGCAATTTAGAAGGCAGGTCAAGTGAGATGGAGCAGAAGAGTATTGTCCTTAGCCCATCAACCATTGCCCCGCTGTATAGAGTTGGGATGGTTGACATCATTTGACCTATCCGACACTCTATATGAGCCTGGGCAGGTACCACAGTCTGGCAATCATAGTTTTAGACCTAGAAAATTGGAAAAATAAGCATTGAATAGAAAGCCTGTGACACTGTGCTCGTGGCAACTGCTGATTGCTGTCATTTGAAACCATCACTTTGGGGATGCTCCCTTCTACCTCCTACTTCCTGCTTGCTGGAGCAACGTGTTTCCAAAGGGCACACCCTAAATTTTGCCAACCCCTGCCTGTGCTCTCTGTTCATGATCTACACGCACTTTCTCATTCCATCTTTGCATTAATGTTTGTGTTAGCCATTATATTGTCCCAACTCTGAGGACAAGGAAGGTAAGGGTAAGAATGTTCAGCCATCATCTGATAGAGATATGTTTTCTTGGCAACACTAGTTGGGTTCTATTAAGAACTGGAAGCTATGTTGAGGTCCTTGAGTCATCAAGGCTGCAGAGCTCAATAATGTAACCAAGGTTGCTCACCACATGCTTAACTTAAACACGGGGCCTGGTGGCACCTGTGTGTAACATTGAAAGGTACAGAGGGGGACCTGGAATAAATCACCAATAAAAGAGAACTGAGTATTTCTAATCAACTAGGCATGGTAAGATACATACACCCACTGCTATAGGCTTCTTAAGTTTTGTGATTTTGTTTAATATTTACAAATTCTTTTTTATTTCTTTTTGTGAAACCCACTTCCATGTGTAATGGATATAAAGACATTTTTACATGGAGGAATCATATACTTTTATCTGAACAAGAAAACAAGATCAGAAGTCAGCCAACAAATTCCAAGAAGCCAGATGTTTACCTCCACCAACACCTGTTTTTTGTATAATAAAGGCTGACTTTAGACCTAAATGCTTATTGTACATATTTTTTAAAAATGTTAGAGTCAGACAATTTGATAGAAACCATACGTCTATATTTGAATGTTGGGATAATTCCTAAATGCATCCTCTTTCCTCCCAAACACCAGGCCACAGACCAGTATTTGTATAAAATGATGCTCTCATCTGCCCGCAGTCCATTCTAAAGCAAAACAGCAATGATCTATTTAAAGTGTTGCCCCTCCCCCAATATTTCCTTGTTTGTCCATCTATTAAAGATCTATCAACTTTTCATGTAGCCATTGGGGACAAAAAGAAACTCAGAGCCTAGATTATTTTTTAATTGGACAGTAAAATCCCTGGCTGAGTACCATCCCAAAGTGTCTCTAGTTAGTATGTCCTTTATGGCCACTGTTTCAAACTACCCCCATCCATTCTGGCATCTGGGTGAGATTGCCTGGGTTTCTTGGACTCCATCCCTGGCCACGTTTGGTTTATTTCTGAGTGTTGAAGGCACTTCTGGAGCCTACCTCCTTTGGAACCCCTTAACTGGGGACACACACACTCAGGTGGTGCATTAGCCTTTGACCAAGGTTTTGCTGAGAGACCACACAGTTCACACTGGGCTGAAGAGACTTGGACTGTATGCCTAGGCCTGGCTGCAGACTGCTGTCATCTGCAGGTATCTTGGTCATGAACATTGTGTTTCCTTCTGTTTGATGCCACTGACCTCAGAGAGGACGCTGTCCAGCTGAACAGGTATAAACCTCCTTTCTTTTTCCCTCCTTGGCAGTGCACAGTAACCTGTGGTGGAGGGGTCCAGACCCGATCTGTCCACTGCATGCAGCAAGGCCGACCTTCCTCAAGTTGTCTGCTCCATCAGAAGCCTCCGGTGCTCAGAGCCTGTAACACCAATTTCTGTCCAGCTCCTGAAAAGAGAGGTAAAGGATCCTTTGCCCCACCAACTTCACCAGTTTTAAGAAAGCTTTTCCACAGCTCATTATAGCTAGCTGGCTGTGCAGCTTGTGCTTTACACAATTCTGTGGCACCCTGTCCCCAACAGCACCCATGGGACCTCATGCTCACACTTGAACAGGCCCAAATCTGGGGTAGTTCCGGTCAACACTATATTGTTTACATGATCTAAAGGCAACATTTCACTCAATGAGGATTTTTATCAATTCAATCTTGGGTCATGTCCCCACTTTTCAAGATGAAATATCTGGAGATATGAAATGTAGCTTGGTTGATAGAGTGAATGACTAGTATGCACCAATCGCTGTGCTTGGTTCCAGCATGACAGAAAGCTACGCACAACTGTGCACAGCTGTAATTCTAGCATTTAGGAGGTGAAGTCAGGGGGATTGGATCTCTCCTCGGCTACATAGTAAGTCTGAGGCCAGCCTGAGCTACAGGAGATCCCTCTCAAAATATGTAATTTTTCTAACCAATAGAAATATAAATGTAAACAAAATTTTCCCCAGAGTAGCTCACATTTTAATTGATAAGACAGGGAACTTACAACCCATTAAAACAAGAGTGTTCTTAGTTGGCTCAAGTGCAGGGGCAGTGGGTGCTGATGGGTTGTTCAGAGGTATGCTTAGAAATCTAAGTCCTTTTACAGTAATCTGACAAACACCGGGATGTATCTCTGTCGTATCAGAGTCTTTCTGCAGCACATGACTGCTGGGATTTCTTTTCTGTTTCACCAATCACAGCTTTTCCAAGCCTGCCGAATCTCTTCAGCCCACTTTGTCCAATTTGTGGTGAATAATAATTGGTGCTGTCAGTTAGCCCCTCCCTCTCCCCTGCCAGTCCTCCTGCATCACTTCCTGTGTCAGTTATAGTTGATTGGCCGATCTGGACATCTGTGTTCTTCCCTTTTTTTTTTTTTTTTTTTTTTTTTCCTACATGAGCCTGTGTGAGTCTGTGATACAGGGGCTGCTGAAGCAGGATCATCTGTAATCAACATTCGGATGCTACTTGGAAGAGATTTAGTATTTTACAGTTATAGGGTACATTTGCCAGACCCCCATCTCCACACTGTCTATCTCTGTAGACCACCCAAGAAGGAAATGTGACCCCTTAGTAGTCTGGTTAGTTTGGGGAACGATCACCTCTCAGACAGGCACATGAGAGAGAAAATCATGCAACAGTGAATTCTTAACTCCCATTGTCTCCTTTACTTCCAGGCAGACTGTCCCTAAATTTCAGGTTAGTTTCTTCTTCTCTCCTCTGCCCACACAACAGACCAGTCTACTGCTTGTCATTGCAGGGAGGGTCCTCACTCTCTTCCTTGCTTTTCCACAATCAATTTACACATGCTTAACACCGTGTGGTTGCTAACTCTGTCGGTCCTCTAGAAAGCAGGGTCTTGGTCTTGACTCTTCATTGGTTTCTTCCCCATACTTAAAAGAGTGCCTGCCAATCGCAAAGTAATTTCTGGATCAATATTTTTCTTAAAGTTATCAACAATTTTTAGTCTTAGAACACCATTGTCACTTTGCATTGGCTTGAGCATCACGCTCCTCCTCACAGGTTTCAAAACTCATACTGAACAATGAGCTTTGGGTAGCAAAAGATTTAGTTTTCTACTTGTTAAATCCTGTTCATCAGATCAACAGAAATATATGTGCTAATTTGTTTTGTTTGTTTGTTTTTTTGTTTTTTTTTTTTTAGAAAAACTAACCACAGTTGCTAAAATTATCAAATTAAAGCATATGGTATAATAGGAACTTAGGTTTAAAAATGAGGGGGGATTTTTTTCTTTCCATTGACTTATGGAGAAACACACACACCATATACACTAAAATCAAGGTTGATAACTTTCATTTGCTGGTAAATGATGTGAGAGAAATAACAATAACAACAGTATTTTTTTAAATCATGGAATATGGAAGAATAGAGCTTAATTCCCTGAAATGGACACTTCTATAGGTTGGGCATTGGGCACCAGAAACCTGGTTTGAGACATACTAGGTTCATCATTCAAGTCAGACATTAAGATGAAGATTCAAGTATATTCCATTTGCCTAACGTATATGTATGTACATATACTGACACATATATATGAATTCAATTATTATATATGTGTCTACCTCCAATGCCCCAGATCAGTTAGCATGTATTTCTGTACCTTAATCATTCTATTTATAGTCTAAATTATTCTGTTGGCACAATAGAAGTTTTGGAAGATAGTACAGGTCACTGAAATTATTGTCCTAACCTCATGGTCACTTATTTTTTTCTGTTCTTTTGAGAGAAGATCATATGCAAACAAGTACACAGGACCTTCTACTGGGTATGACATTTTGGTTTTTCTAACACTGCCCCCTCAGTTAAATTTTGCTAACAGACACAGTCTCTTTTGGCATCTTAATCCTGCCCTGACAAAGTCCAATTGTATCACAGGCAAAACACACAGAGGAACAAGGGGAACAAGGCAGTGGGCCTAGGTCTCTAGTTCCTTAGGCCCTCATCTTAATAAGAAAGCCAGAAGCCTTAGCCAATATGCTAAATGCTTTCTGTCCTTTCAGATGATCCGTCTTGTGTGGATTTCTTCAGCTGGTGTCACCTGGTCCCTCAGCATGGAGTCTGCAACCACAAATTTTATGGAAAACAGTGCTGTAGATCATGCACAAGGAAGAGCTAATCTTGGGGTCTCCTCACCCTCCTCAGACCAGGACCTTACCCGTCCATCTCCAGGTCTTTGTATCAAGACTACAAACCACAAAGGAACTGCCATAGGGATTAAAGAATGGACAGATAGCCACCAGCCTCTTTAGTCGACCCCTAGAAACACATGGTACTCTAAAGCACTTGACAATGAGAAGCGATGACAAATCTAACTTAAAAGGAAAAAAAAAAAAAAAAAGCCTTCAATTTGCACTGTGATTTGGAAGATGAGAGATGCATCACACTAAGATAAAGTCAAGTTTTCATTTTGACAAAGTGGGGAATCTTGTTGACTTTGGGATAGGTCTCGTCCCCACACACGTCCGCTTGAACATCAAAGGATTGAACAGCAGAGTCTTGAAGGTTTCATTCAGGACAAGGACTGAGACCCAGAGCCATTGAATACATGGATGGCACTCTGCCTAACAGTTGCTTGGAATCTATTGTGTCAAACTCTTGACACCAATTGGTGCTCCATGGGTGCTTGCGGCTGGGTTGGCAAGCTTCATCTTGTGTTTTCTTTCGTGTGTTGTTTTTATTTGGTTTCAAGTATATTTCTGCCTACAGTGAGTCTCCAAGACCGAAATTAACAACTTGAAACATATTCCCAGTAACATCCTGGAAGCAGGGCCACATGGACTATGTTAATTTCTCCGTGGAATTAAAATTCACACCTGAAGGGGAAAAGAGATATCAAATACTGATGATGCCTTTCCCGTGACATCAACCTCGTAACTTTTGGTGCTTATTGAATGGGAACTTGGGAGGCAGGGAATGCTCCTTGCTCTTTGAGAACAAGAACTGGTGACATGTTCACTTTTGGTAAAAATAGATGCTCACTGGTAAAATAGCATGCTTGAAGAAGGGGAAAGCCCACCATTTATAATGCTCCATACATATTATCAGAATGTTTAGAAAATTAAAGGCTGTCTGTGGCTTTTCTCCTTCCAACTGACAAGTTTCAATTTGCCTCAGGATTTGGTCAACAAGGAAAAAAAGTAAAAAATAAAACACAGTGGCTAGAGAAAAACCCATCTGTCTTCTTGATACATTAATAAATTACAACTCACCAAGATTTTTCCATGAGTAACAGCATTTCACCATGTCTCAGATGAGAGTTTTGATCGTCGGGAGCCAGCTGTTGATGGGCATTAACAAGCTTAAAATTGTTCTCAATTGGAAAAGTACCGCGCTGGTTTGCCAAAACCAGAGTAACTTAAAAGGCTGTGGCCCCCCTGTAATTCTTTGAGAAGTGACTCTACAGGGCTTGTTTATATGATACTACTCTATTGCCCCCAAACTTCTTTGATGAATGTACACTCATTTTTACTGCTTCTCAGAGTCTTGGTTCAAACAGGGGTTTGCCAGCTCAGCAGAACTAGCGAGACAGTGGTCTGTTAAATTTAACAGCATTCTTCGTCCCCATGAGTTCTTGCATGCCATGGAAGTGAAGAGTAACAGCTTGGCCTTTGGATTGGATTGGCCTTTCAGTAGCCATTTTGATATGAGGAGAAAAACAAAACAAAACAATCAAACAAACAAAAAACCACACTACCACTCCCTTGCTCTATGAAAAGTGGGAATTTATTTGACTTTATATAATTATCACTTTATTATTTTATGGGAAAGAATTAATTTATTAATAGCCTATTCTTACGTGTCCTCACCTCTCTTCTCTGAGTAAATGATATTCTGAGGGAAAAATGTTGAATTAAAAAAAAACATGGATTATAGAGAAAAAGTCAAAATATATGTATAATATTTAATTATTTTATAAGTTTTATAATAAAGTATTCTGTTTCTTTGTCTTTGAAACTTGTTAAATTTTTGAACAAATTAGTGAGAAGCGGGTGGCTTCCAAGTTGTCTAACTGTTGCTACAGAACCTCAACAACTTTACTAAGAGAGAAGGGAAGAGCTTTAAGAAGGATTTGGTACCTTTATGCATGAGGGAAAAAACTGTCCAACACTGATGCAGCTGAGGCCAGTCAGTAAAGGCTCTGCCAGTAAAGGCACTTGATGCCACTCCTGGTGACCAGAGTTCAGTCTCTGGAACCCACACTGTGGAAGGAGATAAGTGACCCCTGAAAGCCGTCTTCCAACCTCCACACATGCACATGTGCAGCCCTGCAAACATGGATAAAAAACAAAACAAAACATGAAACTGTGTGAGTATATCAAGACATGATGTTCTGATATGTTCTGCTGTATGGAGCAGATGAACATTTGCATATGGAAATCATTGAGGAATAAGAAAGCCATTAAAGCTTACTCTCTATTTGAAAGGCATTCTGGGAAAGTCAAAAATGAAAGGGAGGGGAGAGAAAGGGTAGTATCTACAAGATGGGACAGGAAAAGAGGAAAAAAAGAAAACATTAAACAGCATGCATGTTCAGGCTTCCCAAACTTCAGTCATCAGACTTACGAAGACTAAGAACTCTATGGATGAAATAAGTTCAAATAACCTGAATTTTCAGCGTCTCTCTGTATCTAGGACCACACACCAGACAGAGCTCTAGAACATATTTAAGAGTATTGTAGCATGAATTATTACTATAGAAGAAAATAAAAATAGCATTAAGAATAGAAAGTGAAATTTTTGTAATTTGGAGTAATAAAGTAAGGTTAAGGAGAGTCTCGTTAGTGTTTAATGGCTGCCAGGTCCTATCTATGCACAGCACTTTTATATGTTATCTCATTTAATGTACACAACAGCTCATTTAGGGGGATGCTATTCACTATGTTTGAGAGGAAGCATCTGGGATTCTGAGAGATCACATATTTGACCCTGAGGCAAACGGCCAGCCTCTGATGGGGTCAAGACTCGCACTCAGACCCCTTAGCACTCTTCTGTCACAATCCTGGGAGACATAAAAAAGGCACGGAACACATAAGCCTTGGAACCATGGTCCCTAAGATGCATATGAATAAGATTTTAGTGATAAATGACTTTAATGATGATGAATTATGGGCAGAGCTGGGAATTTAAGATGGGGAATCGGAGTGGAAGGTAATAAATTCCTGCTAAGCCCTTCTTTTCAACAGAGGATACTTGAAGACTTGTTGCATAGTTTAAAAACTCTATTCCTTAATAATAGCTTCTCTCTGGGATGATAGTGTTTCCTGAGCAATAGCCCCAGAGTGTCTGGAGCTTGCAGGTTCCCAGGATCATCAGGATGGAGAGAAAGCTTGCTGGGCTGCTCTTGGCCTGGGCTCTGATCTAATCATTTCCATGACAGTGAGTGTTATACTAAGAGTGGATTATAGCATTCAGATCATTGAGCCTATTGTTGTAAATGTCATAGGGAAATGGTCACTTGTTTATGGGTTTTGTGGCCTTATCTTGAAAACTTTAGAAACAGGGGCTGGAGACGTTGCTCGGTGGTGGAAAACACAGATGCTCTTGTATAGGACGCAAGTTTCAGTTTTTAACCCATGTGGGGCAGCTCAACCCCCCCCCAATTTCAAACTCCAGGTGATCTGACACTCTGATTTTTGCAGGTACCTGCATTTAAGTGTGTACACACACACACACACACACACAAATTAAAAACAGTATAATACATGCCAGGTGTGGTGGCCATGGCATTAACTGTAGCACTCAAAAGGCAGAAGTTGAAGGAAATATATCTTTTTGAGTTTGAGGCCACCTTGGTTTACATAGTAAGTTCCACGTTGGCCAGAGTTGCATAGTAAGACAGTGGCATGGTGGTGGTGGTGGTGGTGGTGGTGGTGGGTACATAGATAGATAGATAGATAGATAGATAGATAGATAGATAGATAGATGATAGATAGATAGATAGATAGATAGATAGATAGATAGATGATAGATGATAGATGATAGATAGATTAGATAGATAGATAGATATCCTTTAAAAGTACAGGAAGGAATCCTGTGTGCTGTTTTACCTTATCTTTCCCCTAAGATTTTAATTCCTCAAAAACCTTGGTGGTCTACACTGGTATTAGATGTTTCTCTCATTGATGTGACCAAATGTCTGTCAACAAGCAGCTTATGGGAGGAAGGGATTATTTCTGCAAGAGAGAGTTCACAGGCCACCAGGGTTGAGAAGGCATGGCAGACAGCAGATCCATGGTGTGTGTGTGTGGGGGGGTACTTTCTGCATCTCCAGAGGATAGCAGAGATGAGACAGGAAACCGAAGCAGGCTCTATACCTTAAAGCTCTTTCTAGTGACCCACTTCCTCCAGCTAGACTCCCACCTTCTGAAAGTTCCACAGCTTCCCAGAACAGGGCCACCAGCTGGAGACCAACTCTTCAAACCTGAGCCTGTGAGGAACTTTATATCAGTTTATATCCAAATCATAGCAACTCTGATGCTCTTTTACATCAGTCACCCTTGTATGCACGTGATGGAGACTTCTTCAGGAGAGGCTCTGGACATATGACTCTCATGCCTGTCACTCAGAAAGCATCATCCTGAGTTTCTCCAGAGAATACTGAATATGTACTTAATTTTTCCCCCAGTTACAGGAAAATAATTATTTTCTCTGAAGAAAATATTTTAAAAGGCCAATGTTTTATAACTCCTTCAAATGGATATGTGTGTGTGTGTGTGTGTGTGTGTGTGTGTGTGTGTGTGTGTGTTTAATAACAAGTAACCTTGGGGGCTAGGGAAATGGCTCAGTGGTTGAGAGCACTTGTTCTTCTAGAGAACCAGAGTTCGGTATCCAGAGCCCACATCTAGTGACTCACAATCTAACTCAAGCTCCAGGGAATCTGATGCCCCCCCCCCCCTTTTGACCTCTTGTAAGCACCTGAACATCTCCCTCTCCCTCTCCCTCCCCCTCCTCCTCCCTCCCTCACACACACATACACACACACACACACACACACACACACACACACACACTCATACACACAAATACTAAAGAATAAAGTACATCCTGGTGGGGCTGGGCCTGTGGCTCAGCGACAGAGCATCGCATTTGCTTAGCATGTTTGAGGTTCTATGTACAGCCCAGAAAACCAAACCAAACCAAACCAAACCAAACCAAACCAAACCAAACCCAACCCAACCAAACCAAACCAAAACCTGATTAACATTTATATTGCCCCTTTTAGTTTAGTTTAAAAAATATTCACCATATAACTGGCTTTCAAATTACTCTCTGAAAAAAAAATTCTCAATAAGGATTGAAATGTTCATAATTCCTTAAAATTGTGAGGTTTTGTATCTGTGTCAGAACAAATAAAGATGAGACAGCCCACTGATGAGCTAATCCTGAAGGCAAATTTCCACTGTGCAGAGGGCAAATGATACCGATGTTAACTGTCCTTTGTAGATGTTGAGCATCATGTTGGAATTACTATTCAATACATTTTTGTTCTGAGAAAGCACCCAGAGGCATGTTCTGAATGGGTCCAGATATGTGTTAGTTGCTACAAAGTAGCAGCAAGCTGCCTCTCCTTCCGTGTACCACCATCCTATATGAACATCATAAAGTTATCACTGCTAGGCATCTTTAAATGTTTTTTCTATGTTAAGTAAGGAACATAGTTGAATTTACAATCATGTTATTTACTAATTAAAAGGTATACCGCAAGTCAGGACTGGAGAGATGGCTAGGTGGTTCAGAGCACTGGCTGCTCTTGCCAAGGACCCAGACTGGATTCCCAGCACCCACATGGCAGCTCATGACCAGCTGTAACTCCAGTTCCAGGACATGTGACTTCCTTCCTCTTTTGACCTCTTTAGGCACCAGGCAAGTATGTGGTACACAGGCATACAGACAATCACCCATAATTAAAATAAGTAAATAAATGAGTAAATAAATAAAGCATTATATGTGGTCATCAGCTATTGTAATAGACACATGAAGTTAAACAGCTGTTCTAACACCCTAATGGGGTCAAGAAAACAAGAACAAAAACAAAAACCCACCACTGTCCAGCAAGCAGCAAGCGGCTCCAAGAATCACTTTTCCTGCATGCCCTTTTCTACACTGTTCTTATCTTTCTTCTCATGTGCTTGCCCTGGCCATAGAGGCACCTCTGTGCTATACAAGCCAGGACACCACTGAACCTCACCGAGTACTGCATCATAGCACCTCCGCCATGTTAGAAACTCTGTGTAAACAATGTTTGGTGCTCCACAAGCAAGCATGCAACCCCACAGTTCCTAGATAATTAAACTAGTGTGAGAATTGCAAAGAGCAGAGCCTTTGCGGTCAGCAGCTAGAACCCCTGGGGAGATGCTCCCTGAGGGCTAACCAGGCTCAGGAACTATCTTGGATAAGGAAGGACCCAGATATGTGTCTCCTCGCCCTCCTTACCTTTTTACACGACTAGAGTACAGAAAACCATTGCCCATGTTAATGGGCCCTAGCAAGCACCTCGGGGAGGAGGATTCTAGAACACTGTTATTCTGTGCACCAGGGGTAGAGTGTCTTCTTTTTCTGAAAAGAGAGTCCTCTGGCTCCTGTCCCCATGTCCTTTAAAAAGCACATTGGACACAGAGCCTCAGAACAATGCTTCCTTAACCAACTGGATCCATCCCCATCACCTCAGGGCATTTAAATTTCCCAGTCCCTTTCAAGAAATTGGATGTGTTAATCCTGCAGATGGGCCTGGAGAATTTATAGTTTAAAAGGCTTTCAAGTCTCTCTAAGAAAAATTGGTTTTGGAACCACAGGTCTAGGATAATAAAAAGGGACTGTCCTCCCAGTTAGACAAAGGAGCCTCCTTGGAACCAGGCCACATGGTACAGCTCCATGGTGGTTAAGCCAGATTCGCCTAATAACACAGTGGCCCGTTGCCTAGTCTCATCTCCTCTAAGTGTATTTCACCTGCACACAACTAGACAAGAGAAAGATTGACCAGCGGAGAGCAGAATTAACATCCTGGTCATTTTATTTCTCACTTCCAGAGACACTCCAGATTAGCAGAATGAAGACCAACAGTGCCGAGGACAATCGGCCATTTATCTCAGTCAGGCACCCACAGGCAAGAAGCTGCAGTGCAGAAGAGAGCCCAGGGAAGAGTAACTATGGAAACAAGGCTCTGGCAAACTATTCACGAGGCCTTAGGTGTGTGTTTATGGACAGAGCCGCAGCCTGAACCCCTGAGATTCGGAATCAAGATAGAACAAAGGGCGGCTGTCCCGCCTGCTACCCTGTCATTGTGTGCCAAGGGGTGACTGAGCCATTTTTATGAATAGTACCAATGCCTACCTCCCTGACATAGTGCCAGGAACCATTGGCTTGATCTGAGAGGGAGGGAGACGCAGGAGGAGCAGAGGAGAGAGAAAGAAGGACAGAAGGAAGGAAGGAAGGGAGGAAGGAAGACAACCTAATGGCAGGGAGAAGCTGGAACAGTACTTTGGGGCTGAGTTAAGTATAAACAAGTTCCTGGTCTGAGCTGCTCTGGGACTCCATTTCTGTTTTATGGCTACATTCATTAATTCACAGCTTTCATGTTTTGTAAAAGCAGATTGGTTCCAGATACTTAAAAATTAACATGTTGCCTATTTACACATCTGCTAAGTCGAAACCTAGTAAAGAAGGGATTGTTTCTGTATTCAACAGCTCTGCTCCTTTGTTATGACGCCCTTATTGTCCACAGATTTTATTACTTGTAGCCTGGTCTGCCGAGGGGAAAGACATTTCACATGTTCTTGGAGCAATTATTTGTTTTTTGATTCAAAGTCCCTCTGACATGCACAGTAACGCTTGGTCTTTCTTAGTCTGGTCTGCCTCAACTAACATTATTTTTCCCACATGTCTGCTAACTAGCATGCATGTGTTCTTTCAACAAGAGGATTTATTGGATGTCCATGAACCACAACTACAACATGAGATCCAAACAGCAAAATAAAGATCTTGTTTCTGACCCAAAGGGACTTGAACGTACAGAATACAGCTGGCCTGGTCATTAAAAAAAGGCCTGTCATCCCAGCTATCCGGAGACGAGAAATGGGGAACTCTGAGTTCAAGGATAACCAGGAAAGTTTGGGGATTTAGAAATAGCAAACTTTAAAATAGAAATATTTAAAAGGACTGAAACCATGGCTCAGTGGTAGAGCTTAGTAAGGAGATAGTCCTGGTGCCCAGAAAGTATGGGGGGTCAGGGGAGACACAGAGTGATGGTCTATGCAAACAGACATTTGTTTCAAGGTCACAGATGTTGTTTCAAAATAACATACATTGTCCCAAGGTCATAGGCATTCTCACAAGGTCATAGACTCATTTAATAAAGTCCTTACTTTAAGATTTGTCCTCCTAAACAGGACCTTGTGTGTATGTTCAGCCTGTTGCTCTCAGGAAACATACACATCTGAATATGCAAATTCATAATAAAATATGAATATTTTTCATCTCATCCAAAGATAACAAAATCACAAAACTATAGCAGTAATCAAAATGCCCTACCTGGCAATATATAAACATTTAAAACGAAAGGAATTTTAGGGAATTGTTCTCCCATTTCACAGACCTAGAAACTAAGAGCCAATCTTTGTAGAGTCTTTCTTAAAATTAGCCAGTAAACTAATGAGATTAAATCAGATCAAGTGATTTTTTTTTCAGGGATACTCGCTTTAGATTGTATTCTGAAGTATTTTTCAATGTTTACTTGCCGGGGAAACACTTAGTAACATTAAGGACAACTTAATAAGGAGTAGGAATCAAACAGAAATCTAGTAAGAAACACTCCTGAATTCATTTAACACATATGACTGATTAAGTCAAGTTTCCCCCCCAAAAAAGACTCTGTTACCACTAAAATAAATCATAAGGGTGACCTTGCAAAAGTAGCCATCCAGCCTGTTCCCTTTATAAAGGTCTGGTGTGTCAGAGGGCTTGTCTATTGCCTGCCCCAGAGACAGGAGTCAATGGTAATGCTCAATGCTTCGAAACTGTGAATATGCCAAAACTACTTAACTGTATACTTTAAGTAGGCAGACTAAGAATATCCATGCTACCTTTCAATAGAGTAGGTTAGAGAGAATGTTCTAGAAGTGAATATTGGCTTATGCATGTGCAGCCTTCTTGCATCTCTGTGTCCTCGGTGCCGTAACATTCTATTGCATTTCCGCAGCTTCAATGTCATGGTGTCATGACAACCCCGTCACATTTATGTACCCTTGGTAACATAGCCTTATAGCCATAAAATATCCAGTGAAAATTTATGCTACCATACTAAGGGGACTAAAGGACAAAAAAAGAAAAAAAAACAAAAAACAAAACATAAAGACGTCGAAGCCTCACCATGCTCAGGGCTCATCTATAGATGTGAGTCAGGATCGGCATAGGTAAAGCTGCCTTCTGGGGAAAAAACAGCCTCAGTGTTCTGTTCTCCATCTGAGAATCCCATTACTGTGAAGCTGTTTATGTAGTAAAGGAAATAACCAACAGAGTGAAAGGCTAATGGGCAGAACTGAGGGAACTGCTTTAGACCATGTGTCTGCTAAGGGGTTAATACTCAGAATTTATATAAGGAATTCCTACAACTTAATAGCAAAAAAGAAAGCTCTGGGTTGCACATGAGCAAAGGGCAGAGACTTTCCTCCATGGAAGACAACACAAATGGTAACAGATAAACGAAAACACATTCAACAGGCCAGATCTGTCAGGGAAATTCGAAGTAAAAATTTCTTGAGATGCCACCTTATACCTACCTGTCAGAATAGCCATTCACAAAGGGCAAGAGGTAGCAAGTGTTCGGGACTATGTGGAGAAAAGAGATGTGAACTGATACACAGTCATGGAAAATAGTGTGTAAATCTCTCTAAGGATTAAAAAATACAACTACCAGATAGACAATCAGCCGCGCCCAATCTGGTGCACATACAAAGGGAATTCAGCCAGTGTGTTTTTTCACTGAAGCATCATTTTTTATGGTAATACCGTAGAATCAACTCATTTGGAAACTGAGATGTAAATGGAATACACACACACACACTATACACACACACAAACACACAAGTTAATGATACCACGTGCTCAAAATATACCAAGAGGGAAGATGGAAAGTATTTCCGCATCACAGAAGGAAGGAAGGAAGGAAGGAAGGAAGGAAGGAAGGAAGGAAGGAAGGAAGGGCAGGGTAGCTTGTAAGGTGATGATAGTATATGCTAATTTGGTCACAATAATCATTTAACAACCCACCCATCATCCCGCTGTATGCATTAAATGCATACAATTCCTATTGGTCAGCATTACCTTCATAGAGCTGAAAAGAAAAAAACAGTATTTTACGGTTTTAAAGCGCCTCAAACAAAGGGGTGATAAACCGATTCATTCACGGTCTAGATTTCATGAGACTGAAGCCCCAGGTCATCTGCTCCCCAGCTGCCAGCTTTCTGGCTGGCACAGGTGCGTGTCTGGCTCCACAAGCCACTAAGCTGGCAGCCTAAGAGTCGCCCGCTGCCAGCCTCCTCCTCCTCACTCCGTAGCGGGAGGAAGTTGGTTCCTGTATGACAATTTATTACACCCTGACAGGGTGGGCACTTTCAACGTCTTTTCCAGGGTCACAGTTGTGCGAGCATACTTCCCAACTGAACTGCAGCCAGCCTCAGTAAGGGAACAGGAAACCCCCTTTGGCTGAGGCCAGAGTGCTTGTTTTCTGTCCAAATGTAGTCACCCAGGTAGAGGACTCAGAGGGAGATCAGCCTGCAATTCTCAATAGATCAATTGTTCCCACCTACCGCCCCTCTACAAAGTCCGGAAGACATGAAATAGGATTTGAGGTAAGATTAATGTACTGCCGCACTGGACTGTCTATCTGGAAGGCACACTCCCAGGATTGTCTGCGAGCACAAAGCGCCTTTCAGAGGCACCTTGGAAAGTACTGCTTTCCCCGAGGATTCTGGTTTAAGAGTTGGGTGTCTCGCTGTCCCTGGGACAAAGTGGTAAGAAGATTTAGCAGTAATCTAGGTAATCTTATCAACCCAGATCATTCAGGTTTGGTTTAACTGCCTCTATGTGGAGTCCCCCCAAAAGCTACCAGTTAGCTCAATTGCCATCTGAAGAGAAAAGTGAACTGACATTGATTGAGTCACAGACCCCTGATTAGGGTTCAGGGCTATTTATCTGTACTTTTTCTAATTTTCATGTGAAATCTCTTATTGTCCTTTCTTCCCCTTTAGGGGAGGGAAACAAAGGTTCACTAAAGTTAAAAAAGTATTTAAGATCACACAACTAAAAAAATAATAGTGAGAGGTCTAAGTGGGTTTAAGACTTGTATCTGCCTCTGGGTTTTTTGCTTTCTGGGTTATTTTTTTGTTTTTCAGTTGTTGTTTTCTGTTCTGTTTTGTTGTTGTTTTATATTATTTTATTTCATTTTGGTGGCACCATAGTGAACAGAGGACCTTGCACATCCTGGGCAAGCACTGCACTACGAAGTTTTATCCCCGTGTCTCATTGCATTCAATTTGAGATTTTAATTTTTAATTAAGTGTATTGTACCTGTGTCAGTGGGGGGCAGGGTGGCTTGAGCTTATGAATGCAGTTCCTGAAGAGGCCGGGAGAATCTCCAGAGCCAGAACTGTACTAGGTTGTGAGCTGCCTAACTTAGGTGCTGGGAACCAAATCTAGGCCCTCTGCCAGTGTAGCATCTGTTCTTAACAGCTGAGCCATCTTCCTGGTCCCTAAGTTGCCCAGATTGCCCTCAAACACTTTCTGCAGCCTAGGAAATCCATGAATTTGCCATCTTCCTGCGTTACCCTATTGAATAGCTTGTGTCTCTGGCTTGTGTCTCTGTGCAGCTGAGATCAGCTAAGACAAAATATTTCTACCTAAGAGCCTGAGAGATTGATTTATAAGTCAGGCCAGTGATAAAATACATTCAGAAACACCCTGTGTCATCCACCTGTCATTAGACAGTAGAAGCATCCTACAGGCCAAATTCTGAACATAAAGAATCTATATGGTCGACTAACTGAAACTTTCTAACTTTGATTTCAAAACCAATCTACACACGCAATCAACCTTAAATAATACAAACCCACTGAGATCCACAGCTAGACACTCGATAGGACTCTGTACGTGCCCCCACACAAAATAAACACGTGTAATTAAAAAAAGATTTTTAAATATAAAGGCGGAAACCCATACAGCCATACAACAACATTTGACAAGACTTATCATTCATTGAAGAGTTTTCAAAGAAAACACTCGGCAAAGAATCCTTATTTGTAGATGAATTAATTTCGTGTGTGAGACCCTAAAATTCCTCCACTGTAAACTCTCCAAGCTGATGAACAGCTTCAAGAACTGGCCAGGTTACAAAATTAATGCACAAAACCCAGCAGCCTTCCCTCAAATTACAAACATGCCCAGAAAGAAATCAGGAGGACATCGCCACTCATAGCTGCCTCAGAAATAAATGCCTCTCCATAAACCAAACCAAGGATGTGAGAAGCCTCTACAATAAAACCTTTTAGAAAGTTTGTTTTCTATCACTGTGATAAAAAGCCATGACCAACAAGAACACCACAAGAATACCCGCAGAATCGGCTAACCTGGGCTCATAGAAAGTCACAGAGACTGAACCTACAGTCCCAGAATCTGCATAGGTCTGACCTAAGCCCTCTGCATAAACATTATAGCTTTATAGCTTACAGGACTCCTAACAGTTGGAACCTGGGGATGTTGCCTGCTCTGGGGACCCTTCTCCTCCTGCTGAGTTGCCTCATCCAGCCTTTGTATGAGGGAGATGTCTAGTCTTTTTGCAACTTGATGTGCCCTGCTTGGTTGATATCCCTGGAAGGCCTGCCTTTTTCTGAAGAGAAACAGAGGACAAGTGGGAGGGAGTGGGAGGTGGGGGAAGGAACTAGGAGGAGAAGAGGGAAGAAAAAACTACAGTCATGGTGTAATATGAGAGAATAAAAAGGATTTTTTAGTTAAGTTTATATAAGGTTTTCTACTAAATGCCACAGTAAGAATGACATTTTTACCATATTAGACAGTATATTTATCATATTTATGTTATACAATCTGCTCTGTTCTGTCATATACAACTTTGAAATTCTAATGTGTCTTATTTGTATAAACCCTTGATTAAGACTGTAAGTGTAATTAGTGCTATAGCAGTAATTTAAAAATGACTGAAAAACTTGGAGAGGAAAGGGTTTATTTCGGCTTCAGTCCATCAGAAAGGGAAGTCAAGCCAGAAGCATAAGGTCAGATCCTGGAGGCAGCAACTGAAGCAGAGGCCGTGAGGGGTGCTCCTCATTGGCTTGTTCTCCATGGCTTGCTCAGCCTGCTTTTTATACACCCAGAACCACTAGCACAGAAGTAGTATGGCCCATAGTGAGCTGGGCCTTCCAACATTAGTCAATAATCAAGGACTTGCCCACAAGCCAATCTAATGTAGAAAATGCCTCAACTGTGATTCTCTCTTTCCACATATGTCTAGATTTTTATTAAGCTGATAAAGAGAACTACCCCCTACAAGATTGATGCAGGGAATTCAAGAAAACCGTAGAAGATGGAAAGCCCTTCATGAATTGGAAGAACTAATAGGGTAAACACGAATGTACTGTCAAAATAAATATCCATGTTCAATGCAGTCTCTATCAAAATTCCAATACTATTATTCATAGAAATAGGAAAGATATTAAAATTCATATGGAAGCACAAAAGGTCCCAGAGAGACAAAGCAATCTGCAGCAAAAATAATTCTTACAAATATCACTGTAGCAACCCCATAGGAAGCCCAACACAGTCAACTAACCGGAGCCTTGGAGCTCCAAGAGACTGAGCTCACCAACTGAGTATACACAGGCTGGTCTGAGGCAAATGGCACTTTTGCAGCAGAGGGCTGCCTTGACTGGCATCAGTGTTAGAGGATGTGCCTAGTCCTGTAGAGACATGATGCACCAGGGTGGGGGTTACCTGGGGGCACCCTTTCAGAGGGGAAGGGGAGGATGGGGAAGAACTTTGTGAGGGGGGACTGGGGAGGGGGAAAACATTTGGGATGTAAATAAATAAAATAATCAATTAATAAAAAAAAAACCACTATACTTGATTTCAAGTTGTATTCTAGAGCCATAGTGAGAAAAACAGTGTGGCACTGTCATAAAACATACACAGATCTATGGACAAGAATAGAGGGCGGGTTGTATACTCGCTGTCAAAATATGACAGCTGAATTCTAATAAAGATGCCAAACACAGAAGAGAAGCCAGAGTTTTCAACAAATGGTGCTTGCTGGACAAACTGGAAGTCCACAAGCAGAAGGGCGAGATTAGATCACTGCCTCTCATCCTGTAAAGAACCAATTCTCAATGGATTAAAGACCTTGGTGGGAGACCTGAAACTCTCCAACTGTAAGAGGAGAAAACACTTCCAAAAATTAGATGCAGACAAGAGTTTCCTGCATAGGACTTCAGTTGTTCGGGAACCAATGAGACCTCGTGAAATTCAAAGGCTTCACTGCAAAGGTAGCAACCAAGTAAACAGACAAGCTGTTAGATTAGGGGGGAATTATACTAGCTATCCATCTGATAGAGGACCAATTTAGACTATAAACACTAAAGAAATAATCAAAGAACCCAATCGATTAAAAAAATGCCAATGAAAACATACACAGTTCTCAAAAGATAAACTACAGACAGCCAACATGAAAAGATGTTTATCCTCTGTAGCCTTCAGAGGAAAGCAAAAACTATCTTGAGGGGGCTGCAGAGGTGGCTCAGCAGTTACGAACAACACTTGCTGCTCTTGCAGAGGACCCAAGTTCCACTCCTGAGAGTCACATCACGTTTCTCAAAACCTCTTTTAATGACAGTTCCAGGGGATCTGACTCCCTCTTTTGGTTTCTATAGCTAATACTCACATATGGTGCACACACATCCATGCAGACAAACATTCTTATGCACAAACGAAAAAAGCCTTTGAAAAAGTTTTCTTTAGCCAGGCAGTGGTGGTGCATGCCTTTAATCCCAGCACTTGGGAGGCAGAGGCAGGAGGATTTTTTTTGGGGGGGGGGGATATTTTATTTACATTTCAGATGCCATCCCCTTTCCCCATTTCCCCTCGCCAGGAAACCCCTATCCCATGCCCCCTTTTCCTTTTTGCTTTTATACAATTTTTTAAAAACATTAATCAAAGGTTTTATAAGTTTGGTATTGCTCAATCAGAAGTGTAACCCAATACCCAACCTAGATATATCAACTATCTTTGACTGGTGGAGACACGTGAACATCTGCCTCCATGCCCCCTTCTCTTTCTCTCTCTCTCTCTCTCTCTCTCTCTCTCTCTCTCTCTTTCTCTCTCTCATCACCTAGCTTCTCCTCTTTTTCTACTTCTCATCTCCTTACTCCTTCTCTTCCTCTCGGTACTCCTTCCCCCTTAGCTCCTCCTACATATCATCCTTCCTGTTAAAATAAAACTTTTCTCTCAAAATATAATTAGAGCATAATTATGCCTATTTGTATCAGTGAGGTACAAGATAGTCCTAATACCCAGTCCATCATCTTGTTGACTAACCAGAACCTCTGTCATCTCTCCTAACTAAAATACTTAGTTCTGAACCTGGCTTTTTTCTTGGCTTTAGAATGAATGTCAGTTGAAAACCATCCACTCAGATCTTTTCTCTCAAAGTAAATAGCCAGGATTGGCTATGAGACTATAGGTTTTCAACCCCGTCAGAGATCCAGAATGACTAAGTTAACTGAAATTATTGGAAGCACAAAGCATAGCTTCTAAAACTTAGCCAATTTATAGAGACTGCTGAACACCTAGACAGTCCCTATACGACAGAATGTTGGAGCATCAAATCTTCAGCCTTCTGGCCCAGAATCATCTGACAGACCTTAGTGATGCAGAATTATTAAGGGCTGATTACTCTGTCTAGGCAGATATAGTCAGTCGACTATTCTGCAAGTGTGTCCTTTTCTGGGCAGTAATTTTTCTGTAGATGGAAAGAGGCAATTCTTGCCTAGTGGCTGTCACCGCACAACTGGAGTAACTCCAAGGATGGTCAATTTCTTCTTAGAATCCACAACAGGAAGCTGTCAGGAGCAGACAGGTCTCTAATCAAAATGAACATTAATATAGAAATGTTTTTAACGTCAATTCTGTGGACTTCTGTCATTTTGAAAACCAACTATCCATGTAAGGTAATCTGGACTGTTGTCTGTTAAATCCTCTCAGCTATTTCTAAATAAAATATAGAAAACACCCTAACAATAAATTCAAAGCCATGAATTTGCTATAGTCCCTTAACTCGCAGGCTAACCATCTCAAATCAGTTAAAAAAGTTAAAGAAGGACTGGGTCTAAGCCTTGTATTCCTAAATGTGTTATACAGGCACAATGCCCATGAGACTATCAATATTATCTCCTTTTTATATCAATAAGAAGCTCGTACCAATGAAAACCTTAAATTTTAAATCAAAGTAAATTTTGAACTATTTAAGAAATTATAACTTCATCTTGATAATAATTATACAGATTTCTACCAATAGGTTATGGCTATGCAATAAATCCTAGCTAATCCTCCCTGTTCCAACAAAACCACTACTTTTCCCTAGAAAGACAGCCCAATATTAACCACCTTAGTCCCCAAGCCCAGGAAATAGGGGCACTGACTCTTCATTAACTTTTTCAAGCTGATTACTGGCGTTGAGATATTAGAAGATGGGGGGGGAGGAGTAAATTGATAAGCCTCTGATGCTGTGTCTTCACTGCATCCAGATAGAATTCCAGGACACCAGAGGTCTGAGCAGGTCTGCTCAGTTTGCTTGATGAGTAGATACACCAAGGCTGTGTATTCGGCAATAGACAATTCTCAAAACAAGTTTTAGTGTCAAGATAATTTTTTAAGAGGGCTGACATTTTTTTAAAGATGTTGGTTCTAACAACTTTTCTCTTTTTCCCCTTTTTAAATTGGTTATAATATTTATATTTCAAATTTTATCCCCTTACCCCATTCCCCCCACCACCCAGGAACCCCTTATCCCATCCCCCATCCTTTTGCTTCTATGAGGGTGTGATTTTCCTGTTTCTATGATGCTGTTTCCGTTAACATAAACTGTCTCCTAAATTTCTAAATCCTTCCCTTTGTGTTATTAAATCACCTTTTTTTCTTTCTTGTTTTCCTTTTTTTTCTTTTTTTCTTTTTTTTCATCTTTTTAAAAAATTGGGTATTATATTTACATTTCAGATTTTATCCCCTTACCCCACTTCCTCCCACCACCCAGGAACCTCCTATCCCATTCCCCCTCCTCATGCTTCTATGAGGCTGTGCCCCCACCTACCCCCCACCCCCACTACCCCCTCCCCACCCTCACATTCCCCCCACACACTCTGTAATCATTTTTCATGGGACCAAGAATCTCCTCTCCCACCTATGCCCTACAAGGCCATCCTCCCCTACATATACCGCTGGAGTCATGGGTCCCTCCCTATGTGCTCCCAGGCTGGTGGTTTAGACCCTGGGGGGGCTCTGGTTGGTTGGTATTGTTGCTTTCCTCCTGGGGTCACAAATCCTTTCTGCTCCTTCAGTCTTCTCTTTAACTTCTCCATTGGGAAACCCTTGATCATATCAGTGGTTAGCTGTGAGCATTGTCCTCTGAATGTGTCAGTTTCTGGCAGACCTCTAAGGAGACAGCTATATCATGTTCTTGTCAGCATGCACTTCCAGCCATCCACATCAGTGTCTAGCTTAGGTGACTGTACATGGGATAGATACCCAGGTGGAATGGTCTCCAGATGGCCCCTCCTTCAGTTTCTGTCCCATGTTTTGTTTCCATATTTGTTCCCTTGAGCATTTTTGTTTCTCGTTCTAAGTAGAACTGAGGCATCCCCTCTTGGTCTTCCTTCTTCATGAGCTCCATGTGGTCTGTGGGTTGAGTCTTCGCTATTCCAAGCTTTTGGGCTAATCTCTGCTTATCAGTGAGTAAATACCATGTGTGTTCTTTTGTGATTGGATTAACTCACTCAGGATGACATTTTCTAGTTCCATCCATTTATCTAAGATTTTCTCGAATTCATTATTTTTAATAGCTGAGTAGTACTCCATTGTGTAAATGTACCACATTTTTTTTATCCATTTCTCTGTTGAAGTACATCTGGGTTCTTTCCAGCTTCTGGCTATTATAAATAAGGCTGCTATGAACATAGTGGAGCACATGTCCTTATTATATGTTGGAGCATCTTCAGGGTATATGCCCAGGAGTGGTATAGCTGGGTCCTCATTTTCTGAGGACCCTCCAGACTGATTTCCAGAGTGGTTGTACCAGCTTGCATTCCCACCAACAATGGAGGAGTGTTCCTCTTTCTCCACATCCTCGCCAGCATCTACCATCACTTGAATTTTTTATCTTAGCCATTCTGACTGGTGTGAGGTGGTATCTCAGGGTTGTTTTGATTTGCATTTCCCTGATGACTAAGGAAGTTGAGCATTTCTTAAGGTGCTTCTCAGCCATTCGAATTTCCTCAGTTGAGAATTCTTTGTACCCCATTTTTTACTAGGGTTATTTGGTTGTCTGGAGTCTAATTTCTTGAGTTCTTTGTATATATTGGATATTAGCCCTCTATCGGATATCTAGGATTGGTAATGATCTTTTCCCAATCTGTTGGTTGCTGTTTTGTCTTATTGACAGTATCTTTTGCCTTACAGAAGCTTTCCAATTTTATGAGGTCCCATTTGTCAATTCTTGGTCTTAGCGCATAAGCCATTGGTGTTCTGTTCAGGAACATTTCCCCTGTGCCTAGGTATTCGAGGGTCTTACCCACCTTCTCTTCTATTAGTTTCGGTGTATCTGGTTTTATGTGAAGGTCCTTTATCCACTTGGACTTGAGTTTTGTACAAGGGGATAGGAATGAATTGATTTGCATTCTTCTACATGCTGACCTCCGGTTGAACCAGCACCATTTGTTGAAAATGCTGTCCTTTTTCCACTGGATGGTTTTAGCTCCTTTGTTAAAGATCAAGTGACCATAGGTGTGTGGGTTCATTTCTGGATCTTCAATTCTATTCCATTGATCTTCCTGTCTGTCTCTGTACCAATACCATGCAGTTTTTATCACTACTGCTCTGTAGTACAGTTTGAGGTCAGGGATGGTGATTCCCCCAGAAGTTCCTTTATTGTTGAGAATGGTTCTCACTATCCTGGGTTTTTTGTTATTCCAAATGAATTTGCAAATTGCTCTTTTTATCTCTATGAGGAATTGATTTGGAATTTTGATGGAGATTGCATTGAATCTGTAGACTGCTTTTGGCAAGATGTCCATTTTTACTAAGTTAATGGCAGGAGGATTTCTGAGTTCGAGGCCAGCCTGATCTACAGAGTGAGTTCCAGGACAGCCAGGGCTACACAGAGAAACCCTGTCTGAAAAAAAAAAACAAAATTCTTCTGGAAAACGTAGCTCTACCATATGGCGCAGCTATACCGTTCCTTGCTGTTTACTCAAACGCCTACAAGTTAACACCTGCGCATAGATACTTATTACAACATTATTCACAGTAGCCAAGTTATGGAACCAACCCAGGTGTTCATCAAAGGAAGAACTGATAGAGAAACTGTTCCACATAGTAAACAAATAAATACTGGGATGGCTTTCAGCTGTAAAAGAAAGTAAAGTTATATCAAATGCAGAACATAGATTCAATGGGAGATAATTGTATTAAGCAAATTAAATCTCAAACTTGTCTCAGAATAACAAATACTATGTGTTTTCTCTTTTTTGTGTTTCCTAGATTTTATAGAGAGCCATAAAGTTTTGTATGTATATATTACATGAAAGTAGCAATGGAATTATTTAGGAGACTCCATGGGCTTGTGTGAGAGAGAGGGAATAAGGAAAGGGGGTGGAGTGGGGAAGGAAAAGACACTCAAAATAATTTACATATTTATATGAAAATTCCCTAAGAAATGTCCTGGATATATGTTATATACAACATATATAAAAATAAAACCCAGTACTATTTACAATGAATATAAGCCAATGGAAACATCTAATAAAAGAAGCAAACCATACCAGTGTGCAGGCTATCCTGAGCTACACAGAGAGGTTAAGGCCAACCTAGGCTACTCGGGGAGACCTTATCTTACAACCCAAGCAAGCAGAAGAGGAAATGACAGAGAACAGAAATGGTTATGACAATCCCATGCTAATTGGCACCAGTCAACCATTAAAATGAGGATAAATTCCTAAACACATCCAACTTGCCAAGACTGCAGTATCTGAACAGACTGATTATGACTAAGTACCTTAAATCAATAATAATAATAAAAAATCTCTCAAAGAAAATCCAAGGACTCAAACATTTTCATGGGTGTACCCTGCCAAACTCACATTGGTCCTTCTCAAACTCTTTGCCAAAAAAAAAAAAGAAAAAAGAGAAAAACAGCATGAGAGAATGCTTCTGATCTGATTTTACAAGCCTGGCAATACTATGATAGTGAAACCATTCAAGGATGTTGAAAGCAAATAAGATTATAGGCCAAGATCCCTGACTAACTTAGACATAAAAATTCCAAAAATCACACCAAAAATAAAGTCCTACAACATGAAACAGTGTATTAAAGGGTTTGTTTACAATGGCTTATTCTTGGAGTTTAAGGATGGTTCAATGACCACAAATCAGTAAGTGTGACAATCACAGAATAAAGGAATTAAAAAAAAAAAAAACACACAGAAACCAAACAACCCTAAAACCCATATCATCTCTTCAATAAAGCATTTTACAAGCTTCAACATTTAACTATAGTGCTAATAAAGAAATCAACAAAGTAGGTATATAAGAAACATATCCCGCTTTAGAAAAGGCTACAGTAAGTCCACTGGTGACATATACTCTCCAGTGAAAAGTCAAAGGTTCCACCTCATGTTCAGAGTACCAGGAGGTACCACTTCTATTCAACCTAACCCAGACTGTCCACGCCATTAAGTCAAAGGAATAAATTAAGTGGAATACAAATAGGAAAGAGAGAAAGTAATTATGTCTGTTTACTGACGCCATGTCATATGTGTGTGTGTGTGTGTGTGTGTGTGTGTGATGTGTCCCTAAAGCATCCACTAGAAAACCATTAGTTAACAAAAGCATGATTTTCTATCCATTAAGCACATGCGATTTGTAATTTGTTCAATTTATAACAAAAGTGAAAATAAATAACATGAATGAATTATTGGCACATCATAAAATATGTATGACTGTGACTTTTGAAAACATTCGAAATGAAAAATGTCACAGAAGACTGTTCCGTTCATCCACAGTGTCCAGAAAAAGAAAATCTATAGAGTCATAAAATGCACAAGTGTTTTTCCAGGGTTTTTGAAGATCTCACAGTTATTGAATTGAAAACTTTAAGTGAACATGTTGAATGGTACATGAACCATAGTCCAAGGAAGGCATTTTATAAGGAAATTTTAAGAAGTATAAGATACACCGCTGTAGACCTCCTTTAAACAGAGTATCAGAATCGAGTGGAAGTTGGCAGGAGTACTTAGTGATAACTAGTCCAGAGATTCTCTGTTTCTGTTTCTACTTTAATTATGTGTGTACATGTGTGTTTGAATGGGTGGACACATACATGCCCAAAGAGGCCAGGAGAAGGTCTCAGATCCCCTGCAGCTGAAGATACAGGCAGTTATGAAACAGGATGCTCTGCAAGAGCCAGTACCTGCTCTTAACCACTGAGTTCTCTCTCCATCGCCTACCACAGGAGTGTTCCATATTGTCTGAGAATCTTCTAGATTCTCTAAACTTACAAAGGTAATTTTGGGTGCCATTGGATGGAGGACAGCAGCTCTAGATTAAATGTCCTCCAATGTTAATTTGTTCGGGTAGTCTAAGGCAAAACAAAATGGATGCTAGGACATAGTTTTATACAACTTCTACACGGATGAGCTCTTCATGGGTTCTGTTGCCTCTCACCAGTTATCAGTTCCACCAAATTCTTAAAAATGTATAGTAGAGCCTGGCTTTCCAATGACTGAGGATCTGGAATACCCAAAGGTCACTATTCCTACAAAGACATCTGAAGACTTATTATCTATACTCCCTGAATTAATTAGATAGGTATAACCATGAATATTAATTGCCTGGTACATTTTCATAGTGAATCAGAATGATGACTTTAATGGAAGCCCCGGGGAACTCTCTAGATTTAGGCTTTGCACTCATTTTCTACCTAAATTTGATTTATTCGCATATCCTCTTAGAACCCTGGATATCATTAGATTTGGTGACTCTCAACCCTGAATGCACATAGATGCACATAAATCTATGTCTGTGTTCTGCTCTCACAGAAACTCTTTGGGTCCATTGATCTGGGATAGAGCTGCACAGTCCATGTTCAGAAATTCAGCAGGACCAAAACCTTTGTGTTCGGTCCCAATAACATTGTAGCTGAGTCCAAGACCTGTTTTATTTTACGATTATTTCCACTCTCGATGAAAAACCTAAGAATGACTTCAGCCTGTTGTGTAAGGGGCTAAAGCCATTTATTTATCAGCCTTGGGTAGATTTAACAAGCAAAGATTGAAAACATCTGTGGAGAGTCTTAGTCACCAGGGTGACAAGGGACAGAGTGAAGATTGGGGTGAATGGTCTTCAGGGGACTTCTTGTTCCACACTCAAACCACCAGGCATATGCCACTGTCCCTATGCTAATATCAAATGCCCTGGCTACCTTAGTGGCAAGTTTAATACAAAAGAAGAAGGGGAAGGGGAAGGGGAAGGGGAGGGGGAAGGGGAGGGGGAGGGGGAGGGGGAAGGGGAAGGGGGAAGGGGAGGGGGAAAGGGAAGGGGAAGGGGAAGGGGAAGGGGAGGGGGAAGGGGGACGGGGAGGGGGAGGGGGAGGGGGAGGGGGAGGGGGAGGGGAAGGGGAAGAAGGAGGAGGAGGAGGGGAGGAGGAGGAGGAGGGGAAGGGGAAGGGGAAGAAGGAGGAGGAGGAGGGGAGGAGGAGGAGGAGGAGGAGGAGGGGAGGAGGAGGAGGAGGGGAGGAGGAGGAGGAAGAGGAGGAGGGGAGGAGGAGGAGGAGGAGGAGGAGGAGGAGGAGGAGGAGGAGGAAAAGGCTTTCCAATATACTAGTCTTCATACACAATACACAGACAGCCTTGTTTTCTCTCTACCTCTCTCTCCAAGGAGCATCTAAAAATTCACATTAGTCTTGCTGTATATGTTGGAAATGTGACTTACTTGGACCAATTTGGGAGGACAGAGGTCACAGAGAAATACAAACAGGATCCTTAAGTAAACTTTAATCCAAATGGGGAAAATTATTACTTAAATTCACAACTGAATTTACATAAGAAGTTTCTCTCTGTTCTTCTTAATTCTCTTCACTCTTCCTTCTTAAATATTCACTTATTCATTTGTGTTACTGTAGGAGTGGTTGTGTGTGGGTGTGCATGTGCTATTATACATGTGTGTAAACCGGACAGGAACTTGCATGAATTGGTACTTGCTTTTCACGGTATGGGTCCTGGAGACTGAACTCAGGCACCTTTACCACCTGAGCCATCTTACTAGACTCTACCTCCTGTTTTCAAAAGAAGCCAGTTAGTTCATCATTGAATTTGACCCTCTGTGTCTAACAAAGCCTATGCCTGGGAGATACCACATACTAAGGGTTCTTTAATGAAGTCGTTTTGAGGTTGATACCCTGCCTACCCTATTACCTTTATCAGACGGTTGTCTTAGCTAGGGCTACTATTGCTATGATGAAACACCATGAACAAACAAGCAAGTTGAGGAGGAAAGAAAGGTTGGTTTGACTTACATTTTCCACATCGTGGTTCATTATTGAAGGACGTCAGGACGGGAACATGAACAGGGTAGGAATCTAGAGGCAGGAGCTGATGCAGTGTCCGTGGAGGCATATTGCTTACTGGCTGGCTCATCATGGCTTGCTCAGCCTGCTTTCTTACAGAATTCAAGACCACCAACCCAGGATGGCACCACCCACAGTGGGGAGGGCCCTTCTGCACCAATCACTAATTAAGAAAATGCCTTACAGGCTTGCCCACAGCTTGATCTCATGGAGGCATTTTCCTTATTGAGGTTCCCTCTTCTCAAATGACTTTAGCTGGTATCAAGTTAGCATAAAAGCAGCTTGCTGTTCCCTCATGGAAGTTTAAGACAATGAGATTAGAGACTATGAGATCCCCCCCTCCCCAAAAAAGGGGGTAGGGGGAGCAAATTTCACTCAAGGCATTGTCTCCATTTATTTATTTATTTATTTATTTATTTATTTATTTATTTATTTATTGGTTTTTTCAAGACAGGGTTTCTCTGTGTAGCCCTGGCTGTCCTGGAACTCACTCTGTAGACCAGGCTAGCCTCAAACTCAGAAATCAGCCTGTCTCTGCCTCCCGAGTGCTGGGATTAAAGGCGTGCGCCACCACCGCCTGGCTATTGTCTCCCTTTAAAGAAGTAAATTAACACTCTTGTAGCTTGTACCGTGAAATAGTATGTTTAAAATAAGATGTCTGTATTTCTCATTTGCCAAAGGGCAGGTATGGACAACGTAATATCTTTGGCTTTTTTTTTTTTTTTTTCATTAATTATTGCTAATGTTTATTTTATCTTAATCTCCCCCGGGGAAGATATTCTTCCTTAAGGCTAATTTATTTTTATTTTATGTGTGTGTGTTGCCTGCATGTATATCTATGCAGCACACGTGTACCTTGTGCCTGTTGAAGCCAGAGGAGGGTATTCGATTACCTAAAACTGGAGTTACAGGATGATTGTGAGCTGCCCAGAACATGCTGGTAGCTGAATCCAAGGTCCTCTAGAAGAGCAGTCAGTGCTCTTAACTCCTGAGCCGTCTCTCCATCCCCCAGAAAGATGTTTTCCATTAAAAGTTATATGTAATGATAGGTTTTTTTTTTTTTTTAAATGAAAACACTTAAAATAAAAAGCATTTGGTCATCGTCTCCTCTTCTCTCTTTTTCCAAGGAAATGATTTGCACTCTACATTAGTATGAATTTTGACTCCCTGAAAGAAAGCAAACCATGATGAGATGGAAGGAGATAAAGTTAATTCATTGATGGGTCCCATAAGTACCTGCTGTTTGCCAATGTTTAACTTAGTCTTGGAAACACTAGAAGTGATGGAATAGCCTTTGCTCTCCCATATCTCTCGATAGAGGCTGCTGTTTTATAATGGGGGGGGGGGCAAACTCTTATATTATTATATAATAGCATGTGCAAAGTGCTTTGAAAAAAGAGGGAAGGAAATTAATTCTATTACGTGTATTCAGCAAAGTCCCAAGAAAGGTAGATAGCATCTGTGCTGGTTGGTGTTGTCAATGTGACACAAAAAAAGTCATCTTATAAGCAGAACTTCGATTGAGAAAATGCCTCCATAAGAACTAGCCTGTAGGCAAGTCTGTGTAAATTTTCCTTAACCAGTGATTGATGTGAAAGGGCCTAGTTCTCTGTATGTGGTGCCACCCCTGGGCAGGTGCCCCTGGGTTGCATAAGAAAGCAGGCTAAACAAGATTTAGGGAGCAAGTCAGTAAGCAGCATTCTTCCATGGCTGCTAAAGGTTTAGTTCCTGCCTTGCTTGAGTGTTGGGCCTAACACAAGGTCTAATCTCCATTCCACCTCCACCCTTCAGTCATGTACACAGGTGGAGGGCTCGAACAGGCCCTAGAGAGATTTACATACTAATGAGGTACCTGAAGGCCAGAGGTGGAGCCGATTAAACATTCCTCCCCAGCCCCTCCCCCTTCTCCCCTCCCCTTTTAACTCAGGTCGATCCTGGGTTTGGGGGGTATGCATCCAGATCCATCCATGATCCGCCATGTGAATAAACCAGTTTTGGAAACCCAAGGGCTTCCTCGTGTGTTGGGGCTACGATGCCATGAGGAACCGTGAGGAGCCAGGGAGAGACTTTTAGTTAATGAACAGCCGGGCCCAACTTCCAGCTGGAGAAACCCAGAGCGTTCCCAGCCGACTACCCACAGCATGGCAGGAGGAACCGCGGGATCCCCAAGCCTTTTTTTTTTTTCCCCACACTTGAGTACCAACCCTGATTTATCTTAGTGATTTATTGTTACTTGGAATTATACAATGAAATAACCATTTCCTCCCAAAGTTTCTTTGGCTCTGTGTGGTTATCACAGCAAGAGAAACCCTAACCAAGACAGAATCTAATGATTCTGGGAATATGGAAAGGGAGGTGGCTAGCTTAGAAGAAAGACAGAGTTAATCAAGGCAAACAGAATATCATGCAAGACAACATGTTGAAGTTACAGGAAGAGTAACTGATCTCCAAAACCGCCCTCCTGTAATCTCTGCCTACTTATATCCACACCTTTATGTATTTCCTTCTCCAGAATACCTAGTTTGAGCCACCTACAAAATATTGCCAAATTGATTGTGTATGGTTTCCCAGGATGGCTCAGGTCCGTGTTCTAGTTTGATTTCTGACTTTGTAATAAAAAATATCTTGACAAAAAGCAAGTGAGAAGAAGACGGGGTTTATTTGACTTACGATTTCAGGTTATAGTCCATTAGCGAGGAGAAGACAAAGAAGTAACTCAAGGGGCAAGTCACATCATATCCACTGGCAAGAGCCAAGAGAAAGAAAAGGATTCTCCTTGCTTATTCTGGTGCTAGTCTTTTTCATTCTTATACGTTTAAGGGCCCAGCCTAGAGAATGGTATTGCCCACGATCAAACCGATCCTCCACAGATGTTCCCACGTGCCAGCCTGATTAGTCAACGTGGTTTACTCAAGTAGCCCACTAATGCTTCCCTACAGCAATTGGGCTGTAGAAGGGTCACCTTAAAGCATAGTTCTCAGACCAACCATGGAGTCAGGTAATTACAACCCTGATCCATCAAAGTCCCGGGCTAGAGTCCCATGACTAGCTACACCTGGATGACTACGAGACAACAAATGGTGAATTGGGAAACCCAGCTTTTAAGTTTATTTGTTTTACAGTGATCGGTAATTTCAGTGGCACCCACATGTAAATCGTGCCATTAGATAAGAGGATGAGCCCAGAGGAATGGAATCCAAAGGGAAATGTGAAGATCAGATTAGAAAAATGTAGCAGTCAGGATAGGTTCCAGAATAAAAGGGGGTTAGTGAAGCCTTTGACAATTTAGTGATGCAATTTGTATCTGCAGGTCAGAAAGCATGTGTATAGAAGTGTGATGAAGAGAGCCAGCAGATGTGTCACAGGCTCCAGTTGTCCGTAGTTATCTCCCAGGGTATTGGCTATGCCCACCTGTATTCAAAGCTGACTTCTGGAGTCATCAAAGAACAGGCCCCCTTCTCTTTTCAGGACTCATGATGGAGGACTTCCTGCCACTGCTTGAGCACCTTCTTGGATGAGGAGCTTCCCTCCAGGTGAGCCAACTATCAACCTGTCACTCTGAAGGTCTAGGGAACTGCTAACAAGCTTTGGGACTACAAGGTTTAGAGTACCTAGGGATACTAGAAAGCAGATAGAAGTCTATCCCTGTCCCTAGTCTTCTTATTCTCTTGAGACAAGTGAGTAGCATTCTTATCTCTACCCCATCAGCTGTCAATCATTCAGCTCCCCAAGCCCAGAGATCTTTATTAACTACGCTTGGGAACCAGGAAGCGGTTGAAATAATCATTTCTAGATTAAGACTTATACACTTGAGCCTCAGAATCCCCAGCAAAAAACCTGAACTTGCTTCAGCATCTCCACTTGAGCTTCTGTTTGCTACCTTTAAAAAGAATCTAGAGAGGCCTGAGAATGTGGCTTAGCTAGTGGAGTGTTTGCCAGGCACGTACACAGCCTTGCGTATCATCTCCAGTACCACACCCAGCGGTGTGGGCTGAAGGCTTGTATCCTAGTGGTGGCATGAGGATCATCTTCATCTTTGTAGTATGTTGGAGGCCAACCTAGGCAAAAAGAGACCTTCTCCAAACAGACCACAACAACACAAGCCCCTGATAGGCTGTCCAATTCCAAGTGGCTATCCCCAAATTCAAATACATATGACCAACACTAAATCATGGTCGCAGTATTTACACACAGACTCGGGCATAGACATAGACATACACATACACAGACACAGACACAGACAGATAGACAGACACACACATAGACATAGATGTAGATGAACATAGATATAGATATAGATATAGATATAGATATAGATATAGATATAGATATAGATATAGATATAGATATACAGAGAGAGAGCTTTTCAGTGTTTTTTAATCTCTTTGCAGTTTTATAAATAACCCCTGGGGTCCACACTGTATTGGATCCCATGCCATCTACTTGAAGGCATTCAAGTGGATGTGGCTTAAAAGGCTGAGATCCCAGGATGTCTAGAATGAAGTCATCGTTAATCAGGACTTGGCACACACGAAGACCTGGTAGGAGAAGCTTGAGAAGCAATCCTGTTTGTATAAATCCCTCGCATTTCCAGCCCAAGGTTACAACACTTGGCAACCATTGCAGCCTGTTCAGTGACTTGGATGTCCACACAGTTGCTTAATCAGTAGGCTCAATCATTTGGGGGGATTTTAATAACTTTTAATTATTATGTGTATTATATGATCCCTGTAAGTCCTGCCAAGACAGTTCTGAGACAGGAAATACAGAGTAATGGATGCAAGATTGTGAACCAGAAAGTCACCTTGCATCTTGCAGTACATATGACACTGAGATTTAAAGTCCTGTTTATATCGGTATCATTCTGATCTTTGCATGCTTTTTTATCTTTGGAACTTTATTTTAAAATGTGTATCAGGCTCCTTGAGGTCCAGAAATGGTCACAGTGACCTATTTTTCAAGTCATGGTTCTGTGGGAACATCTTAACTCAAATTTGGCAAGGAGTCCGGGCACCTGAGAATTTTCAGATTTGGTGTGTTCAGTACTTCACCTTCTAAACATCACAGGGATAGGAGAGTAGGCAGTTTCAACCCAGTGTGGGACATCTGTAACACATCACCCTTTTCCCCAGTGTCACTGGTGAATCAGGCAATACTTCATCAGATCTGAATCACGGCCTTTGGCTTGCCCTGCCCACTCTCGACCCACACCACAGCCTGAAGGATTTTCCTGCAGGAATCTCCTGTCTACCTTTCAGAAGCATTTCAGTGATGAACTATTCACACTACTAAAGCCATCTCAGTGCCTGCTTCCCAAATGTTCCAAGTGACATCATGGCCTACTTAGACACTCTGAGTTACAGTCCCCACCCCCTCTTTCAAATTACACCACTACCGTATACATTATCTGAATCCGAATCTGAATCTGCACAAGTTAAATGTGGTAAAAAAAAAAATATCTAAAGTGAACTGGTTCATATTAGAGATTGCCCACCACCACCGCCTCTTGATCTCTCTGTGTTTCTTCCTATAACTCACTGGCAGGAGTTTTTTTTTTCTTTCTTTTTCTTTTTCACTACTGGTATACTGAAATCAGATATATTTTCATGGGTTTTCACTAACTTTGATACTGATACTATATGGGAGAGAAAAACTAGAAACACACAGTTATAAATGTATCTGTGAACATATTGAGGGTAGAAACTTCGGCTATGCTTTTGTTTAAAAAAAAATGTAAACACACGGTCTTTGAAGATAGCATCTAACCTGGAATGTCAAGAGACACTGCCTGAGGACAAAAAGCCTGCTTGTGTCTGAAGGAATGACTACAGCAAGACATCAAGCCAAAGAAGTAAGTTGTCAGGTAGAATGAGTGGAACACACCTGCAACCCCAGGACTCAGACATCTGAGGCAGGAGAATCATCAGTTCAAGCTATTCTGGCTTAGTCAGACACTCTCTGAGAGAACTATCTGAGAGAAATCGGGGGAAGAGACCAAGGACACCAAAGAACATGGCAAAATCAGATAAAGTCAAATTCATTCATACACATTACCTGACAACCTGGAGAATAGAGAGTTGTATTCTAGTAGAGCAGGCAGGGACAGGGAGGAGGTTATGCTGGGTAATTTTGTTCCATTTTACAGGAAAAAAAAAAAACACTTAGAAAGGCCCAGAGTGCTAGGAAGTCTGGCCTAAAGTCATAAAATGGTAAAATCTTTGAGATACACCTCATCTTTGAATCTTTTACCTGAAGGTGATGATGCTTAACTCAAGGGGTCTGAGATGATCCCGGTAAAGTCATCAGGTCTTAATTAGAGGCCATCCTTTGGGAGCAGGGAGGGAGTACAGGCAATACCTCAAAACTCAGTCCTTAGGCCTTTACTGAGAGACTCTCTGGGCTCCATAGTGTAAGGAATGTGAGCATACTTTCAGAGAAACAGCAGCCAACGTACACATTCACAGACTTCAATTCCCCCGAATCAATTAGGCTTAAGTGATGTTAAGGGTCTGACAGAGCCACAAAAGAAAGAACAATCTTTAACCTCAGAATTGAGGCTGATCCTGGTACCCTAATCTAAGCCATTGTGTCTGGCCTTATTTGCAGGCCCAGGTCTGGTTCTCATTGACTTTGTGGATTTAAATAAAATCCTTCACATAACTTGAATTAGGGTTTGTGTCAATGACATTTCTTTTATTATAGAATAAAAGAAGAAAGAAAGAAAATGGCCAAATCCCTACAATCCAAGCCACTGATCTAGTGGCCACAGGCTGTCCCAAGAGTTGCAGAGAGTATTTCCCCCTTCAAAAAAAATTTTTGAGGGTGACATCATTGTGGGCAATGCCACTCATGGGCTGCGATCCAGCCCCATTTACAGAGCCAGATGGGTATGAGCTATTCTCATGCCCCCGTTCTTCATGTTGGGGTGAAGTCCTTAATGCAAACCATATAGGACCCAGGCAGCTACTATAGGGGAGTTGGTGACAAACTGTGGAACTGCTTCGGAGTCAAAGCAGGGTCTGCATGTCATTTATCTAGACCGAAACCACATGTCATGCGGAGTGAGAACACAGAAGCCCCTGTGGCTCTCTAGATGAAGACGTGAATGTGCAGGGTTTGATTGGACAGGTGATTCTCAGCAAATCAAGGTCAAGTTCACAGCACAGGCAGAATGTGAGTCCAGACTCTCCAGTTTCCGGGCCATTGCTCTTGTTTGGCTCAGCTACTCGGAGGCAATGAAAAGCTTCTGGTTCCAAGTTTTTATTTCCATCTGGGTGAGAAAAATAGGATAGGATTCTAACGAACAGGCTGCCCAGGGGATCAGGGGTGGGAACAGGACTGGGCCCAGTAATGAATGTAGAAAGCACAGCTTTAGATTTCACGCTAAGGTCATCATTGCACACACAATGAATCTTGCAGGCCTTCCCCACGGGGCTCTGGGTAACCTTAGCTCTGCCCATTGATCTTGTTCCTACTGATGAGGCAGCTGCTACCCACAACCACATCTTTTTCTTGAACCCGATGCTTGAGTTAACTAAGGGAATACTACACGGAGTAGAAAGAAAGACATTGCAGTTAAAAAAAAAAAAAAAAAAAGACCCTCAGGAGATCAGCTTGTTCTGAGGAACAATTCATGGGAAGGTGGGTTCCTGCTATGAAAGGAAAGAGAGCCAATGGTGAAATGGCAAAGTCTGGCGTAGCCCAAATATAAAAGGCCCTGAAACAAGGCACATGAGCAGCTCGACTGCCATAATTGTAATGTACATTAAGGGTTTCCAGGAGAAAAGAAACGATACAGATCTTTCCAGACTGGGTCCCTTCTCATACAGTAGACAACATCATAGCACTCGTGCTTCTTAGAACATAACATTTAAATATTGGCTATTTCCAAAATCATGTAACAAATAAATGGTCAGAGATGTGACATCTCCTGGGTCCTAGATCTCATCGGTGATAGAAGCCTTCAGACAGTAACCACAGAACCAGATCCCATCCTCTCTCTTGCTGTCAGATCCCTGAAGCTGTGTCTCTACTCCACTTGCCAAAAAGGAGTGAGGCTGGTACTAAACATGGCTTATTGTCTGATGGGGTCGTAATCAAAACTCCAAGGAGACACTCTTCTACATGTCTATAAAAAAAGTGAGGTCTTGGTGCTGGAGAGGTGGCTCAGTGGTTAGGAGCACTGACTGCTCTTCCAGAGGTCCTGAGTTCAATTCCCAGCAACCACATGGTGGCTCACAACCATCTGTAATGGGCATCCACATCCAATGCCCGCTTCTGGTGTCTGTCTGAAGACAGCTACAGTGTGTGTGTGTGTGTGTGTATCTATATCAATATCATTATAGCTACATATGTATAGTCTTAATAGAGCAGCTCCTTGGTCTAGATGTGGATAAAGAACAAGGATTTTTTAAAAACAAAGAACTGGGCTGGAGACATGGCTCAGTGGTTAAGAGCACTGACCGCTCTTCCAGAGGTCCTGAGTTCAATTCCCAGCAACCACATGGTGGCTCACAACCATCTGTAATGGGATCCAATGCCCTCTTCTGGTGTGTCTGAAGACAGGGACAGTGTGCTCGCATATATAAAAATAAATAAATAATTCTTCTTTAAAAAAATAGAAAACAAAGAACTGCAGATCTGCCTTAGCAGTTATGAAACCTCACCAGTCTATCAGAGGACCAAAGTTCAGATATCAAGACTCACATCTGAAGGCTCACAAATGAATATCTACATCTATTTACACACACACACACACACACATACGCACACGCGCGTGTGCGCACGCGCAAAAAAACCTTTGTAGAAAAACATTAAGGCCAAAGGATGGTTGTTTTTCTATAGCTAGCCTGGGTTATAAAAAAAAAAAAAAAATGTCAGCCCACTCAGGACTAACTGCATAGCAAGACCCTGTCTCAAAAACAAAACTACCGCCACAACAGTAAACCAAACAAATCCCCAAAACCAAAACAAAAGCGGCAAATGAAGTAGTGAAACCACATGGGAGTTCTTTTTCTTTTTTCTTTTTTTTTTTTTTCTTTTTTGTACTGCTGAGCTAGCTAACTAGTCTCTGTGCTTCTCCAAAAGAGAGGCTGCGATGGCAAAAGAAGCAATAACCGAGCTTTGTGGTTTCCTTGTCGAAACTGCAGAGTCACTCCTGTCCAACTGGAGGTGGAGGTCGGACTTCCATTCTCACCTCGGATCCAGCAGCTTGATAGCTCAGTCCCACAGTCGCACTGGACACACATTCGTAAAGCCAGCCTCTCCTAGAGACTTCCCTTCAAAGCCTAAGGGAGCCCGCCCCAGCCATTTGGAAGGCATCAGCTCAGCCCTCCCACACTTCCATTGTCTTTAATATGTCTGTCCTGACATCACACGAACCCTGTCTCTTGGGATTTCAAATTGCTTACCATCCTTGGCCTTAATTCTCTTTCCTGTCTCACAAATAGAAAAACCCTTGCAAGTTAACATTCGGGGACATGGTATTGGACTTCAGCGGCACATGTTACAAGAGTCTAAGTGTTGGCATCGGCAACGTGGTCATCATTAACACCACCACTGTTTTTGTGTTTATTGCTGCCTTCAATCATTATCAGCTATGTCAGTGACTGATTATCATTTGGGGTAGCTGTTCTGATTGTCGATAATCAATAATCAATAAGAAAATAATGAGAAAACCTGGCCCAGAAAGATCTTTCATCTATTAACTTAAACAGGTAGGAGTTTGATCACAAGCAATCCCAATGGATAAAATAGCACTTTGGAGGTAGCATGATACATCCATGCACTTAAGTGTGAGTGTGTTCTCCTCTGCTGTCAGGAGCCCCTGAGTTGTGGATTATCATCCCTAGAAGATGAAGGGATAGAATTTCACATGCAAAACACAAGAGAGCTTATACTGCAGAGTGGGAGGCGTGATTCTAGAACTAAGACCTGTTTGTCCCCTAAACCCAAGCTATTTTGGCTCTAGTATGGGGCTCTCTCTGTCCAGGCCACAGTCTCCTTGTTCATGAATGCAGGTAATAACAAAACTCACAGCAGTGAAGATCAAAGAAGACTGTGGTCTTTGAAAGATCTCATAAGCCAGGTGATGATAACGGATGCCTGTTTCATCTTGGTCTAGGCAAACCTGCGTCGAGGAAGGAGTCGTCTTGGAGGAGTGCCATCTGCTGTCTGGGTTCATGCGCTGACTGGACAGCAGATTCACTCACCTAATTTTTTAGGGTCTTGTAAAAGGTATGAGGTAATTTGTCTTTGTTAGTGAAAGATTTAGTGATGAATTCACCCTGTGGTATAATCAGCCCCAGGCCTGTCTGTCCCAGAGGGGATCCCCTTCCTATCTTACCAAAACACAGGCAACCTGAGGCTGAGGGCTCTGTCATTCTGCAGAGTCCAGGCTAATCTAGCAGAAATGCTTTGAGTCAACAAGTTCTTACTCCTACCCATCTCTGAGAGCCTGCACTTTTCCTCAAAGTTAAACAAAAGAGGACCTTGTGCCAGCGTTAAGGCTGAGCGAATGACATAAACTCCTCGTCTAAGAACTTTTAAGAACTGCTGACTTCTTGATCTGTGTTCTGCTGTGGCTTCCTCAGTTTCAGTTTCGGGGTGGTGTGGGGGAGGGAAGCATAAAACAAAGAGGTGCACTTAGGAAGCAGGAGGCACTTGTACCCATCCTTGCCTAGGGGATATGCCTCTACTTGATTTTCAAAGAAGAGTGAGCGTAAGGCTAGGGACTTGCCAGCTTCAAAGAAAGAAAGAAAGAAAGAAAGAAAGAAAGAAAGAAAGAAAGAAAGAAAGAAAGAAAGAAAGAAAGAAAGAAAGAAAGAAAGAAAGAAAGAAAAAAAGGAAGGAAGGAAGGAAGGAAGGAAGGAAGAAAGAAAGAAAGGAAGAAAGAAAGAAAGAAAGAAAGAAAGAAAGAAAGAAAGAAAGAAAGAAAGAAAACAGAAGGGTTTGCTTGAGGGAGTCTGTACCTTCCTTTTCAAACCCTGTTTTGTTACTGACCAAGGAGCAACCAAAACTGAGTGGGCTTTTGCTGTCCCATCCCAAATGCTCAGATCATTTGGCTATCCAATGACCTTGGGCCAGCCAAATGACCTCCATCCTTGGCTTTGCCAAAATGTTGATTTTTTTTTTCCTCTCTCTTATCTCTTCAGAAGTAAAACAGCCTTTGCCTAGTCCTTGGAGAGAAATAGGAAAGAAAATTCCACGGCAACAGAACTGGCAGTGACAGCAGGAGAGAGCTTTGAAAGTTTCTACCTTCACATGTTCGAGTCCACGCAATGAGTCGAGTATGAGGTCCATCATGATGATCCTTGGGGCCACTCATTTCAGCGTTCACAGTGGAGCCAGGTGCGGTCTTTGCAGATGGTCAGTTTGCAAGCAGAATCTTCCCCCTTTACTCCCAAGGAAGCCCTCCTAGGAACCAGGGGTTATGCCTGGTTCGGAGATGATAGGACCCAGGACCCAGTAAGTACCATAATCATGCTGGTGACCAAATTCACAGGAATGAACAAAGTCTGGATTTACTCCCCAGAAGATGCTCCAGATGTACAAAGTCAAAGCCCACCGTCTAAATTGCTTCCTGTAAATATTTTCATGCTGGACTCCTTACATCCACCATGTAAGGCCTTTCATGAGCCTATGTCTAAGGATAGTGGTTCTTACCTCTGAGGCAGCCAAGTTCGGCAGTAGGCACAGAGTGGTATAGCTTTAAGAGTGTTCTTCCCTGACATGCCTTCTTCCATAATTCCTTTCCTGATTCTCTGGTATCACATCTTGAGAATGTCTACGAGTAGACAGCTATGTTCTCCCACTTCCTCTCCCTCAGATACTGTGGTCCTCTCAACCCTTTACCCCTCAAAACTTCACATCTTGAAGTCACTTTTAATTGACTATAATTTGGAGGAGGGAGGCTGTGCTTGCTTGCTTGCTTGTTTTTTTTTTTTTTTTTTTTTTTTTTTCCCCAAAAGAAACAAAAAGGTAGTAATTTAAATGAGATGGCCACAAGATGTTATAACACCTATCACTGGAAGCTGGATGGCCACAAGATGTTACAGTACCCATCATTGGAAGTTGGAATTGATCTCATCATTGTTCAGACCTGGGCTAGGAGCAGACTTGTATTGAACACTGGAAACTATTTCTACGACCAGGTTCCCCAAATGTCCTCAAGCACCCCCACTTTGTCCTCTTGAACTACTGGATTGAGGCCACAGGATAAAGAAGTCTGTCTACCCCATTTTAAGGCTGAGAACTTGGATAGAAAGTAATGGAAGTACCTAAGGATTTCTGCACCAGCTACCAGAAACCAGAGGCCACCTGGACCACACACACACAGGATAGCCACTTCCTAGGTGACAGTAGACAGCTCAAGAGGAGAGACACCTGGCTGAGCCCATTCCAGGCTAGGAATCTTGAGCTAACACTATGATGGCTCCCAGCAGCAACCTGGCCTCTTGTTAGGTAGCAACAGTTTTCCTGGGTGTGCCATAAAGTTTACAAATGGTGGTTCTCAGGTGCTATTGTGATTGAGAAGGCAAATAGTTCCCATGAGAAAATCCTTTCTCACCCCCCCCCACCCCGGTGCTCCTACTAATTCCCACTGACTACTGTTAGAGTTTGCAGGCAGCCGTTGGAGTGGACAAGGTTCCTCCAGTGTCCTCACCAGACCAAAGCAATACACACGTTAATGACAGTAGCTAAGCTTTGGTTAATTGCAGGCTGCTCTGAAACCACTTACTTAATTAAGCTGTTCCCAGTTCGGGTCTCTGTGTCGCATTCGGAATGTTAGATAAATGCCGTCAGACCCTGCTTTGGTGGGAATTCGCAGTGCTGTCTTTTAGTTCCAGGAGCTGCATAGTTCGTGAATTACTCTTGTTTTGTTTTGTTCAAATAAACTCTGCTAAATTTAATTGGCCTGAGGAATTTTCCCTTCTTAACACTATTCAGGTCTCAAATTGGACACCGTTCCTCTGGGAATTGTTTCTGGCTCCCTCACCCCCCCAACTCCTCGCCTCCCATCCCTCACCTCTCACACACACATCCCACTTCTCACCCCCCATCCCTCACCCCTGTGAAAGTGCTTTCTCATGGCCCCCTCCATGTTTTGTTCCTTCTTCTGGGTTTTGAACATTGTCATCGCATTTATTGATGTAATTTTCTCTGTCTTTCTGTCTTAGCGTATGAGTCTGTCTGTCTTTCTGTGCAATAAACTGCAGTGAGAACGTGAAGGTCAGAGGACAACTTTCGGGTGTCTGTATCTCTTTCAGCCTGTGGGTCCTGGAGATCCAGATCAGGTAGGTAAGCTTAACAGCAAGTTCTTTTACCTTCTGAGACATCTCCCTGCTCCCCGTTCCTCTGTAATATGCCACGTGTCTCCCGCTCTGAGACAGTGTTGTCAATTCTACTCACCAGACTGCACGTGTGGTAAAGCAAGGCTGGCGTCCATCTTGACCACTACTGTTCCCAGCATACAACTCAACACAGGTCAGTTGTGGAAGATTCCCTGTTAGGTATGTAGGTCACCAGCCCGCCAAGGCTCCATCAACCCTTCTATCAGGACACCAGTGTGATGATGGGTTCCTGCTATGGATTTGAGGCAGTGGTCCTCACCCTTCCTAATGCTGCAACTCTCTAATACAGTTCCCCATGCTGTGATGACCTCCCCCCTATGAAATGATTCCTTTGCTAATGTTTAACTGTAGTTTTGCTACTATTACAGATCAACATGAAGATATCTGATATTCAGGGTATCTAATAAGCGACCTCCATGTGGGTCATGACCCACAGCTTGAGAGTCACTGATATAGAGATCTGCTCTGCCTCTGTGTCCCCCTTCTGCACACAGGTTGTATCTGATCAAACCTTACCCTGTATATTGGGAGAGGGGTGCAAGATGCCCACCCCCACCCCCAACAGTCACCCCTCCCCAGCCTACACTGTAGGGAACAGCTGCAGTCTTATGTTCCATCCGATCAGGAGGCCCCAGAGTCTCAGCCTGCTGCTTTTCTGACACATTTCCAGTTGCCAAAACAAATTTCCAAAAGGCTGCAACCAAAGCCTTAGCACGAACAGTGCTCTGACCACTGAAACAACTGATTGCATCTGCAGCTTAGAACCCGACGCCTTGATTAAGGCCATGTGGAACTCACACTGGCTTACCAGGTAGCCTCATTTTGCTGATTTACACTGGCCTCGTCACCAGCAACAGCCTACATGAAGAAGAGACTTACATCTGCTGCCATCTCACCTCAACCTGAGGATGTGCTAACACTGTAAGCAACAAACGTGGCCAACTTATTTCGTCGTGTTTTTAAATGTAAATAATTGAGCCGTTTATATATTGTTATTTTAAAAAAAAAAAAAAAAAACTGCTATGCAGGGCTCCTGAGAATTTCATCAAGCCAGCATTCCACATTTCATTCGACTTTACTAGGACTCGCCTTTAGCATAAAAATTTTTGTTCAGCATTTGGGAAAGGTTTTTTGACTCAAGGGCATTCTATTTAGAAAAGAAAAACAAATTACAAGTGACACTAAATTCCTTTCAGATAACTGAACATTCTCTCATGTTGTAAGGGAAGCCAGAGTTATAGCACAAATATGGACTTGGGTACCAGGCAAATGGGAGATTAAATTTTTTGATGTTTTATGATGTCGGGGATCCAACCCAGGGCCTCACACCTGCTGTGCAAACACACCAAGCCCCCAGCTCTAGACTGAATATTTAAAACCAAACAAACAAACAACAAGCAAAAGTGCCTAAGTGGTAACATCAAAACTCAACTTACCAAAGGGAAAGGAAATGAAGATATATTGCTTACGGTGACAATGTATACACCTACATTGAGGGGGATTTGATACAATATCAGGGGCCATGGTGGCAGGGACAGAGAGGCAGGCCACATGGGAGTGGTCCTAGTGTGTTGTTTCTTGGTTCCTAAGGAGACAACTTCTGTTCAACTTTTACTCTCAGTGCTCACTGTGTCTAATAAACCCCGGCATTGAAGCAGGATTTGAGGATTGGAGAGGTGTGTTGCTTCCTGCAGAAGACCCAAGTTTGGTTCCCAGCAGCCATGGCAAGAAGTTTGTAAATGTCTGTAACTCCAGTTCTAGGTATTTAATGTTCTCGTCTGTCCTCTACAAGTATACCCAAGCATAGACCTAGGCATACAATTAAAAATAAAACTTTAGATAGAAGTATTATTACAAGTATTTAATGCAAAAGCTTTCTCTGTATAACAGCTGCAATGCAAAAGCAAAAATATGGTGTCTCTGTCTCTCTCCCTTGTCTCTGTGTCTCTCTCTCTGCTGCCCCCACCTCACCTCTCCACAACTTTGTAGCATGCACATGTAGAACGGTAAGGCTGGTGTTGAAAGCCACAAACACAAGGATGTTCTTTCCTACAAGAAAGAACCACTAAACCAGCTCTTCCATGCCCAACAGTGGAGCCCTGGCGCCCTCTGCTGTTCTCTAAGCATAATGTGTGGCATCCTGAGTTATTGAGAGGGTGTTGGTGTGTCTCTGGACAGATACTGCCATCTCCTGGGTACAGTGACGCTTAGCAACATCCAAGGTGTTTGATGTTGCAGGCTAGAAACCTCCAGGGCTGGCTCTATGTGACCATATCTCCAAATCAGCCTGGAAGGCGAGCTTCTAATGGCCACAGAGTTTCCTTCCAGCCTCGTGAGCAGCTCTTTCCTCAGAAAATGAGTCCCAGGTCCCTCTCCTGGTTATAGAAGCAGCAACAGCCGCAGAGCTGAGGAGAGACTCCACTTGAGAGCTGTCTGAAAGTGGTGCAGCTCTAGGGAGCAGCTTTGATGCACTCAGGCTAGGGCAGGCTTTTCAATGATGCTGCCTTAAGTCACCCCTGTTGTGCTAAGTGAGCCTAGTAAATGCACTGCTTTACTCAGGTGAGCTTGGGTGTGATCTTTGGTCTAGTGACATTGTTCTATCCTGAATAAGGAGATGTCTCTGTATCTCCCAGGAAAGTCACATAACAATGCCAACCATATACCAGACTAACCTTTTTGCTCATAGTTCTCTGATCTTTAAAACACCTTTCTGAGGCATATGAGGTTCTGAAAGATCAGTGTTATGGATGATGTTGTCATTGTAGTAAGGGTAAGAGGGTATTTTTACCCAAAACTAATTGTTTACTTTGTATCTACACATTAAAACAAATTACACACACACACACACACACACACACACACACACACACGTAACAACAATTGAAGAAGAAAAGACCATAAATTTGGGAGAAAGTAGAGGAGACAGATATGGTAGGGAATGGGGGGGCAGGTGGAGTGGAGGAAAGGGAAAATAATATAATTATACTTTAATTAAAATTTTAAGTGGGAGAAAGCAAAAGCAAATGGACATGTATTTTAGAGTAAAATATGTCAGTTAGCGTTTCTATTGGTAGACTAAACCACCATAACCAAAGCAGCTTGTGGAGGAAAGAGTTTATTTCATCTTAAATCTCCCAGGGCACACTGTGTTACCGAGAGAGAGATCAGGGCAAGTACTCAAGGCAGGAACTGGGGTTGGGGGTGGGGCGGGAGCTAATGCAGAGGCTGTGGGGAAAATGCTGCTTACTGGCTTGCTTTTTATAGTTTGCTCAGTTTGGTTTCTTACACAGCTCAAGGCCACCTGTCATTGTGGACGTGGCACCACCCACAATGAACTGGACTCTCCCATACTGGTCATTAATCACGAAATTGTTCCACAGGCTCGACCACAGGCTAATCTGGTAGGGGCATTTGCTGAACTGAAAGGGTTTGGATTTTTTTTCCCTGTGAAGAGCTGACTGGGGACATAGATAGATAGATAGATAGATAGATAGATAGATAGACTTGTCAAGATTTAAACATCATACAGTGTATACAGGTATCCAAACACCATGTGACACACCATCATTAGTTTAAGTTTTATGTGTCAATTAAAAAAATTGTAAGAGGTCAGGTATGAAGGAATATACCTAATCTTAGCACTCCAGAGGCTGAAATAGGGGGAATGCTATAAATTCAAGGCTGGCTTGCACTAAATAACACATGCCAGGGCAGCTGGGGCTATGTAGGGCTGAAAGTCATCCAAAGCCCCACAATCTCATCCTGAGACCAGCAGGAGTAGGACTGTTTCCACCGTGCATGTCCTGGCACACCATAGCCTTACGCCCGATGGCCACGTCTGCTACCCTTGAGGTAGTCACAGAGCCTGGTGGCCAGATTACAGGTTAAACTTCCTCTCTCTTTATGAGGACATGTCCAGCAAGCACCAGGAATTCCTCTTCATGCAAAGGAAGCATTCTCAGCACCCAGCACCAACCAATAATGTACACTCATCCCAAAAACCCACTCCCTAAAAACACTCTCCCAAAAAGGCTACACTCCATCCCCCCAGCACCCCCCCTGTCGACTCATGGCAGCCAAGATCCTGCCTAACCCACCCATCCACCCACCCACCAAGCCAGCTAAGCTTCACTCCTTCCAGTCCAGCTCAGTGATCCCAAGGGGAAATGACAGGGCTATATAGAAAGACCTTGTCTCAAATAAGACAAACAAATAAAAAATTGTAAGATGTCCAGGGTACCTTATCCAAAGTAAGCACAAATAAAAAGCAGTTTCTGCCTTGGGAGAGTTGGAGGTGGGATGGCAGGGATCCAGGTGAGCTGTGAGAGGTGGAGGGTGGGAAGGGAGAGGTGAGAGGCAGCACTACAAAGGCATGCTTGCTTGCATAAGACTAGTGGGGAGGCCTGGTTGTCTGGAACAAGGACTCGGGGGGGCTTAACCTTGTGGTTCATAGGAAATCACCACTCTAATAAAGTGGTATAAGTCAATTATTTCTGACCACATTGTGGTTGATGAGTGGGAGTTTGATGAGACTAGAGACTAGAGACTAGAGAAGCCAGACAAGTGACAAGGACAGTCAGGGAAGATGGTGGCAGTAAGAGGAAAATAGCAAGAAGGTGGGTGTGAGAAGCTCACTCAGCAGGTAGGAGGGGATGATAGCGTGAGTAAAATGTGAGTTTCTAATCAACATGTAAATCCCTGCCTTTGCAATATGAGGCAAGAGAACTGTGACAGAAAGACGGGCAGGAGACCTTGTTGCCTCTTGAAAGGTGTAGGAATCCACTCTAACGAGGCTCTTCACCAGCAAAATGACCAGCCAAGCAGGCAGGCCCATGGAAAGCCAGTCATTTGTGGGACATTCTGGAAAAGAGTCTTTGGTGCTTTAAAAGGCATTCATGTCACAAAGGTAAAGAGCCACCAACCCATCTTGACAATTGAAATGGTTGCTGTAGGGTTTGCCAGACACTGCCAGCCACGCTCCGTCACCTGGCTGGTTTTACAGCACAGACAGCACTAGCCCATTCCAAACACTGCTTCTCAATTTCACCCTGATCCAAAGAAATCACCAAAGCCCTAAGGGTTTATAAACAATAAACAACTGAAATCCATTAAAGGTCACCCTCTAGAGCCGACTCCCATTGGATAGTACAAGATGCAAAACGCATAGCTTTCAGACTCAGGTGGACCTAGCTGGGTTTCTCTCTTCTGTTACTGGTGTTAGATAAAAGATAAAATCTCTCTGGGATTCAGTTTTCTCGGTTATAAAAATGAAAAATGGGGAACGAGGAGCTGTTGGTACTGTGACAAGTGGTATCAAGATGAACAAAAGAAGCTGATTGCCAGAAGACTGGAACCCTCCTCCCCCAATGAGAAGCTACATATAAGTATATAAGAAAGCAGAGCATGCCCAGAACAGCCTACTACCCCTTCGTGCCGATACTCAGCTGCAGTCTATTTATGCTATCAGAGTTTATCTGTGTCCCATAAAATGCCGGAGCAGAGATACACCAGCAGTATGCAGTATCTTCATCCCAAATAGTAGAATTCCATCAGTGTGTCTCAGTTAGGGTTCTATTGCTGTGAAGAGACGCCATGACTACAGCAATTCTTATAAAGAAAAATATTTAACTGGGAATGATTTACAATCCAGAGGTTTAGTTAATTATTGTCGGCCGGGCGGTGGTGGTGCACAGCTTTAATCCCAGCACTTGGGAGGCAGAGGCAGGCAGATTTCTGAGTTCGAGGCCAGCCTGGTCTACAGAGTGAGTTCCAGGACAGCCAGGGCTACACAGAGAAACCCTGCCCTCCCCCCAAAAAAATTATTGTCATGGAGGAAAACATGGCGGCATGCAGGCAGACACAGTGCTAGAGGAGCTGAGAGTTCTATATCTTTATCCACAGGTAGAAGGAAGGAGACTGTGTGCCACATTGGGCATAGCTTGAGCATAGGAGACTTCAACCCCCATTCCCCACGTGACACAATTCCAAGCCGACACCTACTCCAACAAGGCCATACTCCTAATAGTGCCACTCCCTCTGGGCCAAGCATTCAGGCACATGAACCTATGGGGGTCTTACATACTCAAACCAACACACAGTATATACAAAGATGATTAAATATGGTTATAAAGGAAGCTGGGGAGATGGAGCGAGCAGTAGAGTTCTTGCTGCACAAGCATGAAGACCCAAGTTGAATACTCATGACCCATGTAAAAAGCTAGATAGGATGATATATGCTGGTGATCTTCATGCTAGGAAGGCAAGGGCAAGAGGATCCCTGGGGCTTGCTGGTCAGCTAGCCAGCTTAGTGGGTGAGCCCCAGGTCCCAGGAAGACCAACATCTGAGAAACAACATTGAGGTCGACCTCTGACCTCTGACCTCTGACCTCCCCAGGCCATGCACCTGCCTACATATGTGCGAATAAAGGAACACACATATATACAGATAAAGGAACATTTGATGTCATTTAAGCACTGTATCTCCTTCACAGAAATGTCTAAGCTTTCATCATACATAGCGAATCTTTAAGCCTTGTGTGGGTTATTCACGTTTACCCCATGATAGGATCCATTCTGATCTGTGTTCACAGTTCCCACAGACTTGTCCTCATTTCTGCGTGACGCTTGACCACCCAAGGCTATGGCTTCTAGTTGGCCTTCCTAAATTCAGGAAATACTGACTTTCACGTCAACCCTTGTCAGCCACATGTTGATCCCACTCATTTTATTTTAGAGATTACTTTCGAGAAACCCATTTTTAAAATAATTCATTAAAAGGAATGCTATTGCCAAATATGGCTACCTAAGGCGAATTGTCTTTGGAGGTAGGGCACAAAAAATAAATAGAAGGAAAATAAATCAAATAAATAACATTCTTAAAAAAAAAAAATAGCTGCTTGCCCAAGACTTTATTTAAAGGGGAATGGTCAAAGATTAAAGTTGTGTTTCAGGCACCTTAAACCAAAATACAGATTTATTTCTTAACATTTTGAAAGGAGATTAACACCCTACCTAGGTGGTTTAGGTGTCACTTGGTCCTCAAAGAGCATCATGACATTTGTCCCACACTGATCTAAGCTATGGATACAAAAACTATATTGCTGGAGTGTGGTGAAACAGCCAATCCTTTAATACCAGCATCCATCATGCAGAAGCCACTGGATCACTACGAACTCGAGGCCAGAGTGGTATACACAGGAAGTTCTAGGCCTACTAGCAATGTATAGCGAGCATCTTATCTAGAAAGGGAATCCTATTTGGCAGATGTATATGTTTATAACTGGCATTTGGTTGAACATAGATAGACATGCCTATGATTCACACCAGAGCATGGACCTTTTTAAATTCCTTTACGGGGAGAAAGGTTGCATTGCAGATGTATCAATTGAGGTTGGGTGTTCCCTGTGGTCCTCTAGTCTCTGCATTTTGATCAAAATGCATCCGTAAAACCTTCACGATGTGACTGTATAAACAAGACCTGCACACCGACAACAGCAGCGGACATACCAATGTGCATGGGGGGAAATCCCACATGGCCCCACCCATAGAAGAAGAGCTATAGGTGGTCAATGGCTGCTGAGAGAGAGGGGTAGTTTCCTCCAGGGATGAGTTTCCACATAAGATGTCCAATACAGTGGTCAACCTTGGACACATGTACAGATTAGCACTGCTAAATGGAATGAGTAAATTAAACATACATACATACATACATACATACATACATACATAAACACACACACACATATACACACACACACACATATATATATATATATATATATAGAGAGAGAGAGAGAGAGAGAGATACATGCATGTGTGTATACATGTAACAGTAATTATTTAAAAATTTTAGGGGGCAGAAAGGAATGGGAGGGTATAGAATCTATATTATAAATACTGTATATTATACAGGCAGTGCTCATTAAATAAAACCTTTTAAAAGAGGCAAAGGAAACTGACAGTTTACATGCTGAAACTATTATTTCAGTTTCTGGTTTACAGTTGTGGTGAAGATTATAGATGTAAATAATTTTTCTTGGATCGCACTTTGTTTTTCGAGACACGTTTATGGAATGTGTTTCAGAATAGTTCTTTACTGGCCCGTGGCCTAAGATCTCATCTGACAAGTAACCAGCTCTTCATCTCACAGGAAACCTGTCTCTCCGTATAGATCAACATGAACTCAGACATTCAATCTCCTGCCTCAGCTTTCCAAGAGATGGCATTACATGCACGTGCCACCACGCCTACTCTCTTGAATTGCACTTTTCAAGGGTCCCTGGCTTGAGTCAGGAATGTCTGGCTCCAGTGGCAGTCTTTTGAAAACCTGTACCACAAGGATACAAATGAACAGGAAAAGCCAGAAGCTCTTTTCTGCCACAGTTAAGTTCGAAAATGTGGACATTAGAGCCACCCGGTGGGCTTGTGAAACTCAGATCAATCACCGTGTCTACCTGGAGTGGACCTCTCAGTAGGTCTAGGCTAGGAGCCAGCTTCCTGACTTCCTAGCCAGTCTCCAGGTGCTGCTGATGCAAGGAGATCAGATATCACTTTTTCTGGAGCTTGACCTTCTGTTCCTTATTTCTGAGTAAGTGCTCTGCAAGGCCAAGTGCACATCATCTACTGGAAAATTTTAAAGTAAGTCCAGCCATAGCTGAGATAGCATAAAGGGACAGTAGCAGGCCTTTTGAAGATGATGCTGGGCATCCCTGTCCTCATAGAGCTGCTGCTGACCTCAGCCTGCAACCTGACTTGAAAATTAGTGGTTTGTAGAACATATCCACGAATACAAATATGCTTTGGATGGCTGGGATCTTGCTCAGACTTTCTATAGATGGATAACGCTATGGTGTCTTTGTTTGGTTTTAGGGGATCTTTGTAGAGTAAATATGATTTCCACCCCTTCCTGGGCAAGTGAACTGTTCACAGATGTTTAGGGGATATCTTTAAAGACATTTCTTTGCTAAAGTATAAGGTCTACTAAGTCCCAAAGAAATTACAAGGAGGGGTGGGAGGTTTGGGAAACAGAAGCAGCAAAAGGAGAACAGAAGATGGATGGTCTGTTAAGACTTATGCTGGTTGCTGGGCAGCGGTGGCACACGCCTTTAATCCCAGCACTTGGGAGGCAGAGGCAGGCGAATTTCCAAGTTCAAGGCCAGCCTGGTCAACAGAGTGAGTTCCAGGACAGCCGGGGCTACACGGAGAAACCCTGTCTTGAAAAAGAAAGAAAAAAAGACTTACTCTGGTATGAGGATCACGTTCCTGGCTTTAACCCTTCTGCTTTCTTAGGAGGCTTTGAAGTAGCTAATTCGAAGATGACACTAGAAAAGCAGGGAGTTTATTCCCCTGACTCTGATGTCAATCATTAGGTGTTACTATGGGCACCAGCTGTGAGTAGGCTGGGTTTGGGATCAGTGCAATGAAGAACAAGTTGGGCTTCCCACCACAGCCACAGGAGGAAGGGGAAGGAGGCCAAAGTTAACGAGTCAGCTGAGCATCAGACAACCTTGGTCAGGCCTGAAACTGGGTATCTAACAATGGTGAGCACTGGTGCGCATCTCTTCACTCTTTATACGTAGAAGGGGGAGGGGGAAGGGGTGCTAGAAAGAAGTGAGTTTCTCACAGTTGTAAGGACAAACAGCGATTGGAAATACTCTGCCTAATTCTCCTGGGCCCTGCCTTTTCAAATCATCTACAGAGCCTGCTATGCAGCCCGTGCTTTCCCTTCGATAGAGAGCTGCCTCCCCGGTGCGTTGATTATAGTTGTGGGCTTCCACACCTGGCCGAACGTCCTCCCTGTGTCTGCATACAAATCTTTTCCAAAGTAAAGAGCCAATGACCATCTTTATGAGTCAGGAAGGCCCTTTTAAGGACCCTATGGCCTGGTCCCTGCAGTGGGGTAGAAGGAACTTCTGAAGGTGCCCGCCTCCTAAACTGCCGGTTGCAATTATTTCCTGTGTGAAGCAAATGGATGCAGTCAGTCACCTTGACTCGGAATGGACCCTGTGATAAAGTGAACCGTGTTGTGCGCTTGCTTGAAGACCATTTGCCACTCACACAGATTGGATCTGCCTGATCATCCAAGGGCAACATTTCTGTCTTTGTGATCTCTTTAGCAGTGGCCCCGCACACTGACTTAAAGACTATGTAATGAGGAAACTGTCTTCTTAGCCACACTCGGTGTGGCAGTCTCCTGGGTTGGGAGAGGATTTTGGTTTCACTCTTTCCTCGGCAAGGTCACACAGAACTGAGTCATGAGGGAAGTGCCCAGTTACTAATGAGGCACTTCCCCACTGACACCCTCAGAGTACTAAGCACACTTCCTCCAGCTGAGACTCTAAGCTCTATGGTGGCAAAACCTGTGGGAGCAACATTTTCTAGAACTTTCTCGGGAACTAGCAACATGCCAGAGTGTGGTGGGTGGTCAAAGCAGACTTGGACTGTTAGCTAGAGTTGGGATAGTTAAATGATCCTGTTATGGTCGGAGAGTCCTTCAAGTTCTTATGATCTGAAATTGGTCTCTATTGGGACTGCGGATATGGCTCAGGGGTAGCAGACTGTTGGGAGCTGACTTGTAGCAGAAAGCGGCTAACAGCTTTGCAGCCATCTCGAGCCATATACCCTGACGTGGGACTTGTTTTTCAACAGCCTACAACAGCTGAAGCACAGTCTGATATCCCACATATTTTGTTTTGCTGTTTAGTGCCCCCAGCTGCAAGGCACATGTGGTAGCCACGCCTGCAAGGCATGCGGTTCATGTGCTGTCCACGTGCTATCCACGCCATACATGCCTGTAAGGCGCACATGGTATCCAAGCCTGCAAGGCGCACAGTGCACTTGCTATCCACACTATACACGCCTGTAAGGCTTACGTCATATCAACACCTGCAAGGCACGTGGTATTCACGTGCCTACAAGGCACATGGCAAAAGCCTATAAATACCCCAGATTTCCCTTCAAGAGAATACAGGAGAGAATACGGGAGACAGTGAGAGAGACAATAAAGGAGAGAGATACAATAAACCAGACTTGAGACTTGATCAGACCCTCTGTCTTGTCTCCATTCTTCGCGTCGCTTGCCCCATACTCTCTCTCGCTAGACCAGGACCTGCGAAACAGAACGGGCCATTACAGTTTGGCCGCTGGGGCAGCTCGGGCGTTACAGCAGACTTACCTGGCACATTCAAAATCGTAGGTTCCATTCCCAGCGCTGCCAAATAAACAAGCTTCATTTAATTGTTATATAAAATTTAATCACTGTCACAAAAGAGAGAGAAGATGGACGTTTCACAGGACTATGGTGCTCAGGGTCCCAGGCTTTGGAAAATGACTGAGATTCACTGATTGCTAGGTTGAGACACCCATGCTTGAACTCTATAAGAACAGGGAGAGATCAGTGACACACCAGTATGCTTTGTGTCTTCGCTTACCTGAAGTCCCATCACCTTGGGACTTTGCTGGCAAGAAAGCCATCACCAGACATGGCTTCTCAACCTTGTACCTCCAAGACCATGAACTGAAATAAACCTCTGTCCTTATGAAGTTATCTAGCCTCTGGTGTTCTGCTTTTTCTTTGAAAAACAAAATAGGTCCTTACACTCACTAAGGAGATGGTGAACTATGTCAACTTAGGATGACTTGGGTTGGACAGCAGGAATCCTTTTCTCCGTCGGATTCGGTTTAATTCACAAATCACTTGTTGTATAGGGAGACTGGGGGTGGGCTACATAATGTGAAAGGTCTTCATAATAATGATGGCTACCACCTCCCCCATCCTGACAGTTCTCTGAGAATTTTTATAAGCACTTCCCATGTGTTATCAGTGTAGCTCAGTGGTTTTCAACCTTCCCAATGCTGAGACCCTTTAATACAGCTCCTCATGTTGTGGTGGCCTCAACCACTTTGTTGCTACTTCATAACTGTTTTTTTGCTGTTACCAGTTATAATGTAAATACCTGATCTGCAACTCCCAAAGTGGTCCTGACCTATACAGTGAGGATTGCTGGTCTAGGTCTTCCACACAATAGCAGTGTTTTACAGATAAGGAAGTTGAGGCAGAGGGGAGTGGTTCACTCAAAACCAGAGAGCATGTACACAGCAGAGGTGGAGATGCATGAGAGACAGTTCAGCCCCAGGTTCTTGTCACTCACCAAGGTGACCAGTCTCTGAAGAGGGACACATTAACCCCTGTGGTGAGTTTGGGAAGGTTATGGAACTTTTAGGTACTGCAGCCTTGCTGGAGGAAGCATATCACTGATGGTTAGCTTTGAAGGGGCATGGCCTGGGCCACAGTTCCAGTTTATTCTTTACTTCCTGCATGTGGGTGGAAATGTAATCTCTCAGCTTCCTGCTCAAGCCATCTGCTGTCCCTCTGTCCCTGCTGTTATGGGTTCCGGACCTCTGCAATGGTAAGCCCGCATAACCCGTTTCTTCTATACGGTGCTGGTCTTGTTAGGGTTTCTATTGCTGTAAAGAGACACCATGACCAAGGCAACTCTTATAAAGGACAGCATTTAATTGGGGCTGGCTTACAGGTGCTGAGAGTCAATCCATTATCATCATGGCAGCATCCAGGCAGGCATGGTGCTGGAGGAGCTGAGAGTTCTACATCTTGTTTCAAAGGCAAACAGAAGACTGTCTCCCATGTGGCTAGGAGCCCACCCCCCACAGTAACACACTGCCTCCAACAAAGCCACACCCACTCCAACAAGGCCACACCTCCTAGTAGTGCCACTCCCTATGGGTCAATCATATTCAAAACACCACAGTACCTTAGTCACGGTCTTTTACTACAGGAACAAAACATAACTAATATATCTCTGCCCTGCTTCTAAGGAAGCCCACTCTCCTGGCCTCATCCTGTCCAGTGGTTGCTCAGGCTGTGTTCTCAACACTTCCCTGACTTCTGTCCTCTCAATCCTGTCCTATCTTTCACAGTTGCTTTCTTTCTATTTCACTCACATATTAACAGCTCTGTGGTGACTGCCAAAGCCGCCAGGAGACCTCGTGCCGTGGACACTGCGGATGGAACCTTGCTCTAACAGACTGTTGGCCTGGAGGTCTGGATTGCAAGGGAAGGAAGGTCTCTGTAGGACAAGAACCCAGCAGCAAGACTGAGCAGCAGAGAGGAGAGAGGGGCAGACCTAAGATGTCAAGGACCCTACAGGGGACACTAATACTTGAGGAGGCTAGGACTTCTCTGGACCACAGGAGTGTCTACCTGAGCCTCTATTGATGGATGCTTTTCCACACCTGGGTGTGGCCAGGAAGATTCAGTGAACCCTTCTCGCCTGACACTCACTCACTGGACTGCTCAGAAGCATTTATTGAGCAACTGGTACATGTCTGTGGTTCGACTGATGAGTGACGTCCAGCTGATGCTCCACCCAAAGATACCCTTGACACCTCCCGGCCCCATGGCTGGGGCCTCTTACTTCCAGCGTCTTGATATGCACAGACACAGGAGACTCTTGGAATCATCTTTATTTCCTGGGAGTCCTTGAAGGAGCATGAGCACTGGTGGATCCTCATGGCTTAGCAGGGCGTTCCTGTCCTTGGCAACTCGCCCGATGGCACCACATGATGCTGCTCCTCTTGACCAGCCTAAGGTTAGTGGGAGTGGGCTGCAGGGTCAGAACCCAGACATTGTCACCTAGACACTCTCTTATCTGCACCTGCTGGCTCCTTGTGGCTCCCTCAATGTGTCCCAGAGGCTTGGAACCCTCTGATCTCTCGTCTCAGGGGACCTCTGAGCCCCACCCTCACCCTGTCTCATTTCTCTCTGGTCTCTATTTCCATTCACCAGGTGCCTACCTCCCCTCTGTCATTCTGAGCTTCTAGGCTGCTCTGGGCCTGCCCCCCAACTTCCTCCGGCTCTGGCTTCAGCCTATGAGAAATCAGAGAAAAGAGAGTGAGCAGTGGTCCAGGGCATCAGGGAGGAAAAGTCAAGACAGAGGCCTGAAAAACTGATACCCAGGCTGAGAGGCACGCTCCCCTTCTTGCCCACAGTTCCCTGGGCTGTCCTGGGCCTCTCTGGCCTCCTGCAGCCTCTGTTCCACCTCCTTCAGCCTGGCTTGCAGCACAGTCCCTGCAGGCAGTGGTGGGACATCAAGGTGGGCTCTGGAAGCCATGGATCCCACCACCCATCACTGCCCGAGCCTCACTCTCCATCAGCAGCTGATTTTTCCTGTGCTCCACCGTGCTGATCTCCTGGGCCAGTCGCTGCTGCAGGACCTGTAAGAACGGAGGCTGGTCTCTCTGTTCCCCTCTCCTGACTGCACCTCCAGCCCACCCTTCTTTGTACTTTTGACAAAATCCTTCCCTTCTTTAGGTCATTCGCTTGTATTTCGATTTCTGCAGGGACTACAAATTCACTGCACCCAATGTTGCCTGTGTCTCCTCCCCCTTATTGCTCAGAATCCATTTCTTTTTTTCTTTTCTTTTTTCTTTTTTTCTTTTTTTTTTTCTTGGTTTTTTGAGACAGGGTTTCTCTGTGTAGCCCTGGCTGTCCTGGAACTCACTCTGTAGACTAGGCTGGCCTCAAACTCAGAAATCCGCCTGCCTCTGCCTCCCAAGTGCTGGGATTAAAGGCCTGTGCCACCACCGCCCAGCCTTGTTTGAACTTTTTAAAGAATCTGGGTTGAGTCTTATTGTTTTCAGAGAGCATCATCAAATTTCTGGCTAGTTTTTATCTGTTTTTTAAAAAGATTTATTGATTTATGTATTTTATGTATCTGAATGCTCTGTCTGCATATATGACTATATGCCAGAAGAGGGCATCAGAGCCCATTATAAATGATTGTGAGCCACCATGCAGGTGCTTGGAATTGAACTCAGGACCTCTAGAGCAGCAGCCAGGGCTCTTAACCCCTGAACCATCTCTCCAGCCCCAAGTTTCTAGTTACTTTTAATAACATTTAATTCTCTCTGAAACTCATGGCCTAGGATTATTTAAAAAAAAAAACTTAAAATTTTATTAAGCCATGCTCAGGAGATAGTTGAGTGGGTAAGCTGTTTGTAGTAAGGACCTAATTACAGTTCACCAGAACCTTCATGAGGCTGAGTGTGATGAGGACTATGTGTAAACCAGGAACTTCTATGGCCTGATGGGAGGGAGAGACTGAAAGATCCCTGGAAGTTTGTAGACCAGCCACTTTTTGGCATACACAAGGGCAAACTAGAGACTGTCTCAAACAAGGTGCGCAGGCAAGGGCCAACTCCTCTGACCTCCCAAGTGCTGGGATTAAAGGCGTTCGCCACCACCGCCCGGCTCAGAATCAATTTCTTACAACATTTCCAGCCTCCCCTTTAAATTTGGTTTTCTTTGAATGTTCCAGGAGTTCAGCCTTTCTCATGCATGCATGCACTAACCCACATATCATCCTCACTCATGTGCTCAACATACGTGGTCAGATGCTACCAAGTCAAAGATGGTGGCCCGGGATTACAGGATCTGTCTATTTTGCTTTCTTGGTTGTGCTCTGGGTATGCATTTCCCTAACCCTAAGAAGCCTGGGGTAGGAAGGACCGTTTGGTGTACCACTGTCTCCTCCTGTCTGGGATGCTGCCTGATGCTCCCTTCTTCAGCTGATTGAAGGTTTTCTGGAGGTTTTCATGGGCCTCTTTGAAGCAAACACAAAGTCCACAAAAGCTCTGACAACAGCTGGTGAAGAATGCTAACTGTGGGTGTGAGGGGTGGTGAAAGGTGGCCAGTTGTAAGGCCAAGGAGGACAGGAAGAGAAGAGTCAAAGTCTATCCCATGGCACTGGACCTGAACAGGCGTAGAGAGTGACCATTCACAGACACTGAAGCCTGGGGAGAAGCTTACATGGAACTCCCAGAGGTCCTTGTGTTGATTTGCCAGATCCTCCAGCCTCTCCTCTGGTTGTTTAGCATCCAAGCTGTGGAGACACCCAGTGATAAAAAGTTGTGTGGCCAGGACCACTCTTAGCACAGTCAGGTCTGGGGTGCCTAGTGCTCCCCGGGTCCCATGAACCCTTCGGGTCCTGCCCGGTGCTCCCCTCGTGGGTCTGTAAAAACCTCCTCTCTTCACCATGCAGGCCCTACTCCCACAACTTAGCTGCCCACCAAACCATAAACTTAGAAATAACCCCAGCTTCTTTGGTCTGAATCCTGACAACTGGATTATATCACTCACAGCCAGATTCTGCCTGAGCCCCTTCTCTCTCTGTCTCTCTCTCTGTCTCTCTCTCTCTGTCTCTGTCTCTCTCTCTCTCTCTGTCTCTCTCTCTGTCTCTCTCTCTGTCTCTCTCTCTCTGTCTCTCTCTCTGTCTCTGTATCTCTCTCTCTCTCTCTCTCTCTCTCTCTCTCTCTCTCTCTCTCTCTCTCAGAATGCTTCTCTTTCCTTTCTTGTGTTACATGTGATCCATGGATCCTTCTGGGGGGACCACAGCTCTGTCCATCCCGTTGTCCTTACAAATGTGTCTTCGCAAGAAAACCGTGTATATATAAAGGTGCCGTTGGTTACACCGTCTAATTTATTCTATCACCAACCACCACTTAATGGTCACAAAACTGTCCTGTCTTCATGCTCTAATTTATAGAAGGGAAACAAGGAGTATGTATTATAGAGGGATTGGCCTAATGCCTCTTGCATATTTGAGTCCCCAAAATTGTTTGCAGGAGAGAATCCACATGTTCACACGTGAGACACTGAGGGACCCTGTCCCCAGTTGGTTCTGATTGGTAAATAAACATGCTGGCAGCCAATAGCTAGGCAGGGCAAACAGAGGCGGGACTTTCGGGATTTCCTGGCTTGGGAATGAGAGAGAAGAGAGATCAGCCATGCCAGGAGAAGGAAAGGAGAGACACCATGCCTGAGAAGAGGAGGGAGGCATAGCCGGCATGTGAAGGAGCCAGGAGAGTGCAGTCGAGTTGGACAGCCCTCTGGGTCCAGGGCAGCCGAGGTAGAATATAGAATTTAATAAGTAATAACTTGGGATTATTGGTGGGAGGTGGATCAATCACATGGAGGTTAGGAAGTGGTCCAGCCATTGAGGTGATTAAGGCATATCAAAATATAAAGGCTGTATATGTGCCTTTCATTCAGGAATGCAGAACATTGTCACCAATAATTCAGCAATGTACCCATGACTTATTTTACCAGGCCTTGCTCCCTCCTCCTCGAGCTGGGGAAGAGGTGGGAAGGACTCTTACCTTGGAGTCTCACTTTCTCTGTCTTGGGCATGCTTCTGGAGAATTGACAGAGCATCTGTGGAGAGAACAAACAAGATAGTCTGATGAGGGACCTTGAGGGAACGAGGTTAGGCAGAGTCTGGGGCCTCCACATCACCTAGGACATTGGTGGAAACTTGCAGGACTTGGGTGTGTCCTTCACAGGAGGAGACAGGGGCGGGGCGGGGGGTGGAGTGGGAGCAAAGCCATGACCCAGCCTTCAGTGGGCATCCTGAGGCTGCTCGGGAGGGCGAGCTTCGTGAAGGGACAGGAAGAATAAGGAAGAACGATGAGTACCTTGCTTTTTGCACAGAACCTCCTCTAGGTGTACATTTTCTTCATTCACTGGAAAAACACAGTGACACTTTCGGGCCCCAGAAGCTCCATCCCTTATGCCCACTGCAACTTCATCCAATAGGCAGAATCACACAGAAGACAGGGGGGACGTGAGGTAGTTTCCTCCTACACTTGTAAACATCTCCCACGGGGTCGATCCTATTCCTTCCTCCCCTGACCCCACACCCGTGTTCTATGTGAGTGCTGACAGAGTCACAGGAGTGAGCACTCCGAAGAAAGTACAGGTTCGTGCCGGAAGGAAGAGTGAACTTTTAAAGAAGCAAATACCACGTCAGGTGGAAATAAATGAGGTTCTGAAGAAAGAAATAAAGCAGAGGAGGCAGAGAGACAGACAGACAGACAGACAGACAGACAGACACACACACACACACACACACACACACACACACACACCAGGGTGGGGATTGAGAGAGTGAAGCAGGGGTGGAAACAATGGGGTTGGATTCTGATTTTACATAAGACCATCAAGGTAGGGCTGTTGGGGCTATCTGAGCTGGGAACTGAAAGATCACATCCTAGAGTGGCTAATCTGAATTGTCTGAGCTAAACCATGGGTGAGAGCAGAGCCTGGGTAAAGGCCTCTAAGTCACACTTAGAAACACCAGCAGCAGACAGGTCATCCCTGGATCTCTCTTTTAGCCCCACTCACAGGAATCTAGTTCCTGATGCATGGCTTCCTGGAGTGCTTGAGCCTCTCCCAGCTCCTCACTGGATCTCTTCTTTGCTGGAGCAAAGAAGGGAAGAAGACATTGAATGAGGGCCACCTTGCGGCTGGCTGGTGGTATCAGCTGGCCAGTCTAGGGTCCCAAACTTACCTTGCTGCAGCTCATTAATACAGCGGATCAGGTCCTCAATCTGGGGCTCCAGGCTTCCCTCTGAAGAAAGAAGGCAGACTGAGCCAGAAAAGACAGGTGCTTGTCTGTCCCAGGCAGCGGATGGAGGACCGCAGCCTGGGGCTGCGTTTGTACTGCTGCCCGTCCATAGGCTATTTATGGAGCACCTGCTTTGTGCTGGGATCTGTAACAGGTTCTTGGTCCTTACAGGGCTTACATTCTGGGTAGGGGAGTGGGAGTGGGTAAGGCCCACATGCAAAGTCACAGAGGACGGTAAGCTAGGGGGAAGGAGTGGAGGGCAACGGAGAGAAGGTCCTCCAGGACCACAGGGGAGGCTTATAGCTGCAACTCGAGTGTGGTAGAAACTGATGGAGCCCTCCCACGGGCACCATTCTCTTGGGGGGGGGGGGGCGGGGCAGAACAGGCTATCACTCCTGCCTCTCTAGTCTCTAGCTGTCACAAAGGCAGCAGGGCTTTCCAGTGACAAGTGCCACCTTGCGAGTTCTCAGTGTCTTCTGAGAGTCACTTCTGACCTCACGGCCCATTTTACAGCTCTAGGGAGAAACCTTCCTCCTGCCTTATCATGTTCTAGATCAAAGGTGAGTCACAGGCTTTAGGATTTGAGACTGTTTTATACTGGCTAAGTCTCACTGCTAACACCTAAAGCAAGCTGGGGGTCATAAGCTTAGCCCCAGACCTTTCAGGATGACAGACTCCCTTTCTGGACACTTCTAGAAGGGTGAATGTCCTCCAGGGTGCTGACAGCAATGGGCAGAAATCCCCATGGCCCAGGGACTTTATTTCACTGCAGATGGTCAGGGTAGGTTACTATACACTTGCAATCCTACAGTTTCTATACAAAGTTTTAGTCCAGCGCACAGCCACATTGAAATGCAAGAGCTGTAGCAAGTGATATGAGAGGAGGGGTTCCATTTTCTTTGCAGCAAATCAGTGGATACAACAGTTGAAGCTGAGAATCCTCTGGTGGGGTGGGGAAGTCTTACTTCCGACCCAGTATTTGCTTCAGCACTTAAATGGGTGCTCAGTGTAAACTGGCTCCCAGGTCCCCTCTCAACAACAACAACAAAAAATGCCAAGCGCAAAATGCTCTGTGCTGTCCTTTGCAACTTGTGGGTTTTAAAGGAACAAGATATATACACCTGTGAATGTTGTTTATTTTAAAAGGATCTCTGGATGACACTTGACCATTTAAAAACTGCTGTTGAGGGGAAGTAGCTCAGCCGTCCTGGCTTCAAGCTGCAGCACAAATAAACAAAACAAAACAAAACAAAACAAAACAAAACAAAACAAAACAAAACAAAACATGATACTGCTGCTTGCCTGTGGATCGTGAAATTGAATAAAGAGATGCATGATAGGGTAATAGATGGATGAAAAGATGGACTGATGGAGTGTGTGTGTGTGTGTGTGCACTTGCACGTGCACCTATGTGCCCCTATAAACGGAGACAGATTTTCCTTCTCTTAAAGATTTTTAAGTTTTAGCTGTGACTTTTTTTTTTTTTTTCTCAAAGAATAGAACTGAATCAGAACAACAGGACCAGCTTCTAGCATTGTGAGTTGAAGCTTTTGGGTTCTAATTCTGTTTGCCTGACTCAAAATCTGAGACCCAGACACAGGATGCCTGACCTTTCTGTAGCTTTTTCACTGTCTCCAGCAAGTCTTCCGTCGTACTCAGAGATGTGGCCTGCCCTGTAGAGATGAAAACCAAAATTACAGGACCAAGCAGGAGTATGGGTAAACATACAAAAAGACACAGACCCAGGTCGAAAGCAGCTAGCCATCTTTAGACACTCCTGGGCTATGGCCAAGGCTGGGGTTAGGGCCAGTTCTCCAGCCATAGCAGGGCACCTGGGGAATGCGTTCTCTGTTTTTAAAGATCACCATGTATCCTGGAGAAAACAGCTTCGCTACAAGGGGCAAAAAGACTTTCCTGAACTTCCCTTAGTCAAACTCAGGATGAGAAGAGAGAATGTCTTCTTAACTCTACTGCTACTGAAAGGTCATAATGAGGTTCCAATAAATGCAACAGGGAAGACAGATTTCATATTTAAAAATATCTATAGCCCTAACTTGTAAATTCTAACAAATGATTGGGTCTATACATGGTTACTCATGCTCTCAATACATATTTACTTAACGTGTATTTGTGTGTTGTTGTTGTTGTGGTTGTTGTTATACATATGTGTACATATATGTATGTGGTGGTGCATTGATTTATGTGGGGAAATGAATAGGGCAGAAGTCAACTTCTCTAGAAGTCTCTCTCCACTGTATGTTTTGTGACAGAGCCTCACTATTCGTGGGGCTGGCCATGTCAGCTGAACTGGTCACCCATCCTAAGTACGGAAATTGACATATTTCCACCCCTCACTCCTGCTCACCCTGTGCTCAGGTTACAGACAGTACTCAGCAAGGGTTATACTCATGCTGTACTTGGCATGGGTTCTAGGGATCTGAACTCAGGTCCTTCTACTTGAGCATCGAGCCCTTTACTCACTGAGCCCTTTACTCACTGAAGTCCAGTCTGGGAGCTGTTAATCATTGTAAACAGAAAGACATGAGTGTGGGGAGCCTCTTGTTGGACAGCCATAACACCAATTATGAAAGCAGAGAGAGAAAGAGAGGGAGGGGGAGGGGGAGGGGGAGGGGAGAGGGGAGAGGGAGAGGGGAAAGGGGAGGGGGAGGGGGAGGGGGAGGGGGAGGGGAGGGGGAGGGGGAGGGGAGGGGGAGGGGGAGGGAGGGAGAGAGAGAGAGAGAGAGAGAGAGAGAGAGAGAGAGAGAGAGAGAGAGAGAGAGAGAGAGAGAGACACTCTGTAATAGCACAAAGATTTTGACATTTTTAGTTCTAATCCAAATTAATACAAAGGGCAGATGAACACGGTAATGATGCTACTGGGGATCTGCTCAACATCATGAGGACTAGGAACATATATGAACACACACACAAGCACACGCACATGCACAGATGGATGGTGAAGAAGCTGTGAATCCCTACAAATTAATAAAGACTTGTAAGAACATCCCTGAGCCCTCACATGAGGCAGGGGTAGAGCCTTTAACCAGAGTGCAAGACTCAAGACCTCAGTTTGACCCAGTTCTGCCCTCCCCCTCAAACTGTTTAAAACCACAAGGAAGTTGGGATATTCACAGTGGCCTTGCAGAAAGGGTGACTTGTGGCTTTGTTCTTTCTAAACTCTCAGCTTCGCTTCACAGTTATCTTGCGTGGGCTTTCATTCCTGATTCCCCGTTTAACTCCTTAGGCTTAACCTATCTGCCTCAAGAATACCGGGTACTCGCATTACTGGTCTCCCTCCTTATCGCCACTGTAATTGGTTATGTATTTATTGGGAATTAGTGTGAGTACCTTTCCACCCAACTCCGTTCATACAATTACAGATAACTACTAATAATCAATGAAGGAAGAACTACCAAGAAGATGCTACCCAGCAGTAAGAGATATTCCCACCAGTACACAAAATGTTCTTCCTCGAAGCACAGAATGTAACATTCAACTCTGAGTTGGGTGTAAAACTCCTACGAGCATACATTTGAAGTGTGGGGATGAATAATTTTGAACATAGTTACATTCAGAGTTCTTTTAACACCCAACACTGAAATATAAAAACACAAGGGTTGATCTCTACGACTGAGTTCAGTCACTATTGTAAATGTCTTCAAACATGAGTTTGAGTGGACAGAAGAAATAAGAAAGAATGACCTGTAGCCCATATCAATGAACCACAATGAACTGATTTTATTTGGCTCCCAGTTCAAGCAAATGGTTTTTTTTTTCATGATGCATACTTCTGTAGATGTTCTAACATGAGCCAATATTACTTGAAAAATTAAAGCAAACACCCCTAGGAAAAAATGCCCTAAATTCTTGAAATCAATGATAAAAGCTCAAACCCCAGGGACTGACTCCTCTCCATAAGAACCTGGATGGAAAAAGAAATACACTCAAAAACATAGACCACAGCCAGAAAGTGAATGCAGAAGTGCTTCTCCATCATATAGAAAATCCCTTACCCTCAGACCCCAAGTTCCTCAGTCTCTCTCCTTAGGAGTCATTCAGTGATATAAACTCTTGATTCACATACAGGCATGCACCCTTTCTCCACACCCAGGACACCATGTCTGTTGTACAGGATGTGACAGGTTTTCTATGCCACTTGACAAGGTATATCAGTGATCAGCTTATTCTTTTTAGTGGCTGTGTGGCTTTCCACTACACGCAGACCATAATTTAGGAGCAGTCTCCTTCTGTTGCCTATGGGACTTTCTCCTTCACCGCTCTAAATGATACCATGATGGTCACATTTTCCATTTCTCAGCTGCAGACACAAAGTAGGTCTCCTCTCTGTGTCTGCCATCACATGCCCTACTGCGGGTTACTATGTCCCATAGTTCCTTTCTCTTGTAAGGATATTTACCACTGAATTATCCTATGCCAGTATGACCTCATCCTTAGTTATATCTGCAAAGATCCCATAGGCTGGTTAGTTTGTATTTTGTTTGGATGTGTACAGATAAATACCTGCATGTATGCCTATGCATCACCACTCTGGTGCTCAGAGGTCAGAAGAGGAACCAGAGCCCCTAACTAGAGTTTTAGGGCTTTGTGAGGTGCTATGTGGGTGTTGGGACTCAAATCTGGGTCATGTGGAAAAGCAGCCAAGTGCACCTAACCACTGAGCTCTCTCTCTCTCTCCTGTTCTGCTGGTTAGTGTTTAACTATCAACTTGCCACAACCTCGAATCACTGGAGAAGCCCCTATTGAAGAATTACCTAGATCAGGTTGGCCTATGGGTATGTCTCTGAGGGTGGTGGTGTATTTATTGTTAATTAATACAGGATGGCCCAGCCATGGAGGTACTATCCCCCAACTTGGGGCTTCTAAAAGAGAGAAAAAAGCTGACTGAGAGCAGGCGGCATGGCTATGTGCTCCTCTCTGCTCCTTGCTGTGCATACGTGTTGTGACTAGCTGTGAATTCCTGCCTTGATTTCCCTAAAACGACAGGCTGTAACCTGGAATTGTAAGTCAAATAAACTGTTTCTCTCCTACATTGTGTTTTACCAGAGTAGTTTATCACAGCCACAGAAATGGAACCAGAAACTTCTGGTTTCAAGTAAGGCCAATGTTTTGCATTTATTCTTATTATTTAATTCTGTAACAATTTCATACATGTGTACAACGTATTCTACTGTGAGGCTCTGATGGCCCCAAGCTGGGAAACGGGGGAGGGGAGTGTCACACTTTTATTTTGATTAATTTTTGTGATGCTATAAATCAAACTCAGAGCCTCACACACACTATACCAGGGCTTTACAGAACTTATCACTGTCAGCTGTGACTATATTTTCACCATTTAGAAAAAAATTTCATGTGTCATTTAAAAAAAATTCATACTCAAATAACGTTCTAAAAATCTTTGAATTTTTTTCTTCTCCGAATCTCACTGCCATGATACAATCATCTCTGACAAGTTGGTGCATCTCCTCCCGAGACATTTTTATTATTTAAAATTTTAATATTTTGCCAAGAAAAAAAAAAGCTCACAACATAGAAAGATGGTTTTCTCCCTAACTTTTTATGAAACCTTTCAAGCAGAGTGTGGGGAAGCCATGCTGAACCCTATACTCTTGGCCTTGGTGCTACGATGGTTAACATCACCCAAATTTGCTTCGTCCTTAATCATACCCAGTACAGTTAACAATCGTCATGTGGAATCTCCAATACTCAGACCATATGTAGTGTTCTCTGACCAGCCTGTGTTCTCTAGCTGGCCTGTGCAACTTCTGCAAAGGCTCTATCTGTTGTTTTCCTCTCTCTGGCTTTTTACAGCTTGTCCTAAGACCCAGGGTAACAGGGGGAAAAATTTAGCTTTGTATCTTTTAGTGTATGAATGCTTTGCCTTGCGGGTGTGTCTGTCCACCATGTGTGCCTGGTCCGTGTGGAGGGTGTCAGATCCTCCCCCCCCCCAACAGAAGTCACAGACCGCGGTGAGACACTGTGTGGGTGCTGGATATCAAACCCGATCCTCTGCGGGAGCAGCAGTGCTCTTGAGCACTGGGCCATCTCTCTGGCCCCCAGGCTATAAGAAATTTTAATTTCTAATTTAAAAAATGTGAAACCTAGTATCTCTGTGAACTTAAAACAAAACAATAACAAAAAAAAAAAAAAAAAAAAAAAAAAAACCCTTCCATGTTACAAAAGAAAAGAGCCGAGGAGGGTAAGTCCCCATATAACATTTTATTTTGAAACTGTTTCAGATGTACACAAAAGTCATAGAAATAGGCTGTGGCTCTCTATCAGTGTCTCCGTGTGTCGAGTGTTTGTCATCTGTAAGCTGCAAACAGTATGACCCACTAGTCCTTAATACTCCAGTGCACATTTCCTATATATGGAGGCTCCAGGTACCTGCACAACTTAAAATCTGGGTGTTAACACTGGTCCCACGTTGACACAATCCTCCGGTGCTGCTCAGCTTTCCCTTGCTCTTACACTGTACATTACACATCACTACCTATTTTCTAAGAGATAAATAAAACAATGTATCACAAAGGCCTCCATTTGCTCCCCTCCCTCAAGGCCCCTCTCCACAGTTATCAGTGTGCTTACCTCGGACACTTTTGACGGCTATACTTTCTCCTTTCTTATTTCAATCCCAATTAGTCAATAATAAAAATAAAACTTCTGGAGCCCATTTTTTTTTTATGAATAAACAATTATATCAACTGAAAATTATATTTCTCCACCTTAAAAAAAAAAAGTCTACAACCTGCATGGATATACGTAGATTTGGTCAGGTTCTGGATCACTTCTATCTCTGCCTGTTAGTAACGCACCACTGGCCACCGTTATAGTCTGGCTCATGTAGTCTGGCTCCTGTGATTACCTAGCACGAAGACTCCAGATGGGGAACAGCCATCTGCTGAAAACATAATCCTCTACCAGAAGGCCAGTGGGGCTGCATAGCACCCCCTCCTCCCCAAGGGCCAGTCAACGGCTAAGAAATGTGACCCGATCGATCCGCCTTTTAACTCCCTCCAGTGCTGATGATGATGAAGATGATGATGAAGTCCTTTATTACTTAAACTTGGAGGAATTTGAAAGGTTGATGCTAAATGTTTAAATCTCTGTGGCACTGTATCATGTGCTTAACAAAGTGTGGCTTGTCTTATTTCTATTCTTTGAAAACTGACGCCCAACATGTGGCTCCAATGTAAGACAAAATCTGCTAAAATGATGGCATTATTCATCCACAAAAAAAAAAAAAGAAAGAAAGAAAAAGGTCACTGAGTACCAGGCACCAAGCAGGTGTTCCAGGTGCCCGGGGAAATGCAGGTCTTGCTCTTCAAGGTCACACTCATTGTTTTGGAATCTCATGAACAGGTCTGGCAAAATGCCACCCCCTATGTTTGACCATGTAGTGACAGACGGAGTGTGCAGGAAGGGGAGGTGGAGAGAGATAGTTACAAAGATTGAACACCCATTGAAGCAGGGTCAGGGTCTCTGGTCACACTATTTTCTCTACTTTAGAATGTTGAGGAAATTTCTATAATTAAAACAAGAATGCTCTTCTAGTGATTTTACCATGGGAGATATTTTCTTTCGAAGGAACTGCCATTTCCAGTATTTTCTAGGCTGGACTCCATCACCTTGCGCCCGATGAGGAAGAGAAACTGTCATTACTGAAGTCAAACCAAATTTGACAAAAGTGGGGAAAACCATTCTCAAGAGCCTTGAGAAACACACGTAGTGATCTAGGCTGGCTGTGAGACGACAGGAGTCTCTTCCCTCAGCTGTGCAGCAACAGAGGGGCTTTGGGAGAATGTCACTACCCCTCCCGACTTGCTTAGTAATGGGGTCCTGAAATGAACTACTTGCTTAAGATATTTAATATGGTCAATAAAGTTGGCGAGTTAACCTAGGTGATGAGAACACGCATGTTATTTATTTCCACTTTGTGGAAGTTATAAGTTTCAATAGGCTAAAAACATTTTTTTCCCTAAAAAAATTCTCAATTATAATGAGCCGAAGCCTCTTTCCCATCTACCCTGTGGGCCCTCACTACCTCGGGTATCTTCAGCTTTCTCAGCTCCCAGGCACTCCGCCATCAAAGGCTCCAGCTCCGCAGCCATTTCCCAACGTGGGGTATCTGCGCATGTGCCTCAGAAGAGAAACAACAGCAGGAAAGGCAGCGCGTGCCAAGAGACATTGTAGGAAACCAGGGGGTTGGGGAACACAGGTATCTGCTTGGAGCAAGCGCAGACCATCTGCAAACGAAACTGCTAGTTTGCGTTCGCACGCATGCGCGCAAACACAGGGCCGTGTCTAAAGGCTGAAAGCTAGGTAGTGAGCAATTGAGGTGGGCTGTGAGCACAAGCTCTTTGAGGGCTCTTCTTTAGGTTGTCACTGCAAGTGGCCAATGTCCAGAACACATTTCCAACCCTTGTCCGTTTACAGCTCTCCACTAAAAGGTACAGAAGGAAGTTAAATCTTTTGTGAGTAAAAGCTCCAGTGGCTAAGAGCATCTTCACAAAGCTGCATTCCGGCCCATGGATGAAGTCGGGTGGCATGTTTCACACAGGTGGATGCTGAAGGCCACCTTCTTATTCGTGTAAGAAACAGCCCAACATTGGTGGGGCTTGGATCTGTTTGGGGTTTTTTGCTTGTTTGTTTTAAAGTAGGAAAAGGAAAAAAATGATGGGGGCAGGGAGGGAGCATGAAGGACAGAGGAAGGTCTTGATGGGGGCGGGGAAGGAGCATGAAGGACAGAGGAAGGTCTTGGAGGATTCAGCTTTAGGCTGTTTCGTTTTTGTTTGTTTGTTTGTTTTTAAATACCCATAGGCTGGTTTTAAGCACAGGCTAGCCCTGCATTCCAAATTCTAGAGCCCTTGTGGGTTACCCACCCCTACCCTGAGGACAGCCTCAGCCCAGTCTCAGGTCTGCTTGGAAGATGGACATGGTAGCAACCTGTGCTGCTTAGAAGAGGCTTGGCGGAGACAGCTGGTGAGAGGGTACAGTGGCTTTCAGGCTAGTTAAGGTGAGGCCGAGGACAGAGGAAGCTTCCCACTTTCCTGCACATGGAGGTGCATGAGGGGGCTCTGAGAGCAGCTTATGCCCCTGTCTGCTGTCACCCTTCTCCCATTTGTGGGCAAACCCTGACATCTTGCCCATGGTCAGGGAGACGGGGACCATCCCCGCACAGACCACTACCCACATTTCGAGTAGACACAGAACATAAAGCCAAATGTGGTCGTTCAGAGTCCGGTGAACAAGCCGTTGTTGGCGGCCTGGTCTGCCGAGGTGGATGGGGGTGTGGAGTATTTGGGTGGGTAACGGATGAAAAGCCGGTCCTCTTCCTTCCTTACCCAGCGCAAGAGCTTCGTCACTACTAAGATGGCACCAGCCTTGGTAACCAGGGGGCTGAGGCAAGTATAGAGCTCAAACTTGGAAGTCACCTGGGGAGAGGGAAGGAGAGAGTCAGATGAGCTAGGGCAGTCAGGAACAATTCTGTGTTCCCAACCCCAGCCCTGTGTGCTCCTGAGGCTTGGGAGACATGCTTGGCAGCAAGCAGATATGGCTTGCTGGGCAATCTGGTATTCATCCTGTCAAGGGCAGACGAGAGGCCAGCTGGGTCAGCGGCTTCACCTGGGTGATTCTGACTCTGTGTTTCTCCATGTGCTTATCTTCGGATTAGAGATGACATAGCAGCAATACTTGACACTGAGGGAGCAATCGTACATCCATGGCTGTCCTTGCTCCTTCCCCTGTGGTATCATCTCAGCCTTAAGATTCAATGTGATCCACACACCAACCTGAGGCCCGACCCTGAGGTCTCCAGGACCTCCTCTGTGACACTTCCCACTACTCTGCCCAGTGTTCTCTTTCTGCCCCAGCAACGCTGACCTCTCTTTTGTTGTTCCTCCAGTCCAGCCTGCCTCAGCCTTGCCTCACATCTTGGTCTTTTCCCTGTGCATAGGCAGTTCCTCCTCTTGGGAGGACCTCTCTCTCACCACGTCCTCTCCACTTGGAAGCCATCTTTTTAGCAAGCCTTCTCCCGACCCCTTGATCTAAAACCCTGGAGTTCCTTAGAAAAAGACAGTAGTGTTCCTTGGCCAAATGGCTGTGTCCTGGAAGGATGGAGTATGTCAAGTAAGCTGTACTTGTATGTGACAGAGATGTGCCAATGGGAAACAGGACACAAGCTACCTAAATCAGGGAGTCCACTGGCTAAATCCAAAATAACTGCAGAAAACGCTAGGAAAATGTTTCGCACTACAGCAATCAAGAACAATCCCAAGAGGCCATATTTATATAAAATATAAACTTCTGGGCCAGTGAGATGGCACAGTGGAAGAAGGGGCATTTGCTACCCAAGCCTGACCATCTTATGGATTCTCACAAGCTGGCCATTGACCGCTATACTCCACACACATGTACATGCATACACATTAAATAAATAATAAATAAATGTAATTTCTAAATTTAAGAAAAAATCCAACAAGAAGTTTGTTCTTATAGAGAGTCCCAACTATAAATGGAAAAAGTGGAGTGGTTAGAAAAGCCACCAGCAAGCAAATGCCTGGCGATTGCTGCAAGTTCAAGTCATAGCGCATGATAAAATGAATGAGGAAATACACTTCTAAAACCCACAACTGCCCGGGCCACGGGGGCCACAGGGGCCATGGGGGTGTGCTAGTTACAAAGGGGACACACTATCGTAGAAGTGTGGCCGACTCCGCCTTCCCTGAGAGAGCTGAGCTGACGGCACAGGCCCTCCCTTCAAACAGTGCACTTACTGCATGGCCTCTCACTGTGACCATGCTGGATGGAGCACAAGAGAGCGGAGTCAGGGCGTTCCACCAGCAAGTTTATAGATTGATGCCCTTTGAAAGTGCCAGGGCCACAAATCAACAAAGCCTGTGGAGCCATTCCAGAACAAATGAGACCGGGGAGCATGAGTGAAAGGTCTCTTTATACTGGCTTTGCCACTTCCAACTTCAAGATTACTTAAAAAGTAAACCGGTAATCCTAGCCTCCAACAGTGCTGGATCCATGGTAATATGCACTATTATTTAATGACCCTGTTGTGGGAGGCCTCACTTCCTATGGGACTGCCTGCCTGGCCACCAGCCTTCCTCGGTAGCTCATCTTTACCAGACTCATAGGACAGTCACTCTAGGTAGAGGGCACAGAGCGGTCCTGAACCTGCCATGGTTAGAGAGAGCTGGGGCCTTACACTGGTAGAAGGGGAACTGGCAAGGTCGGAGATGGCTGGAGATGGGAGCCTTGAAAGTCAAAGACCACGTCCTGATTGCTAACGGGGGAAAGCTAATGGCAGGGCTAAGGTAGGGCTGAAGACAGTGAGAAATTCTTCTGTAATTAAAGACACATGTGCCCAGAGAGTTAGCATGCAGATAAAGGCAAAACCATGCATGTTCGGTGAGCCCATGGAGGGTGTTAAAGCTAGAAGGGATCATGACAGGGAAGCAGGCTCGCAGGAGGGAACTAATTTACTGACAAGCTGATCAACTCACCCACGCCAGCAGCGTCTCTTTCTCAGCCACGTGGTAAATGAGGCGCAGGGGTCGGGAGGTGCTGTGGAGGCGGGCATGCAGCCGGTGATACAAGTCGGACAGTCGCTGTCGCTCCTCCTCCCTGCTGTATGGGGCCTCTAGCTCGGGACTGCAACAGAGGGAGGCAGTGGCATGGTGAGTCAGAGCTTGCCTCCCCTCTCAGGCTAGGAACTGTAATAGGTCATGGGGTTCAGCTTCTCCCGTTAGACTAGGGTTTCTAGTGGTTGTAAGCCAAGCTAGGAAAAAGAGCCTTTCCCCACTACAACAGGGGACTCCTTTAGGTTGGTGCTCAAGCCTCTGCCATCAGAGAACTGTCTGTTCCCCATTTCCAGAGTATGGCTAGCTATCTCCCCTGACTTATGTGTACAAGATGCTGATTGTCTTGGAGACATGTCTTCAATGGACTTGGGGTCAGGGCCCACCTGGTAAACTGTGGCAGCTGGCGGTGCTGTTCAGGGATATCCAGTGGCTTATAGAGAAAATGCCGGAGGCCAGGTGCCCCCACAGCCTGCACACTGTAGGCAGGGGCGTTGGCTGCGGGGACATTAGAGAAGCTGGCAGCCTCCCCAAGAGTACGCAGGGCACCAAGGTTGTGCATCCCATCTTCAACCAAGCGCCGGCAGGCAGCCATGGCATGGAAGGCTTCACGGTTGGTACCAAGCAGCAGCAGGCAGACGGGCATGGAATCCAGGCGGGCCACATAGGCATAGAAGAAACCGTCGGGGTTAAAGCGAGGCAGGCACACAGGCGCCCATGCCTCACCTGCTGCGAAGGCTGGTGCACCCACCCAGTCAAGCAGCAACTGGAGATCAGCTGGGTCCAGCCGGCACTCGGCCAGCACATTCCTCTCCTGGGCTGCTGTTATCAGTCGACCGCCGACAGCCAGCACCGACAAGGCCAGGCCTGGGGCTGTACAGCGCCGCAGTAGTGTGCCCAGGGCATCCCGCAGTGGACGGGCCAGAGGCACACAGCGCACAGCACCCAGGAGCAGGGCACCTGGGTCTTGCTCCACACTGTCCAGGAGCCGGTCCAGTGTGCGCTCTGAGCCAGCCAGCAGGCGACGGAGGTCATAGTTCTGCTTATGCGCGAAGATGCGGGCCACGCTTGCACGCGTTAGTGTGCTCACAATTTGTGCATGTACTGCAAGCAGCTCACCTCGTAGCTGTGCTGCAGACTGTGGAGTCCGAGACACAGCCACCAGCAAGAGTGGACCCTGCTGCAGGAACACCAGCTTGTGGTCCTCTAGGGGGAAGAAGAGTGGGTAGGGTGGACACAGACCAGGAATGAGCCAAGGGGTCAGAAAGGACACCTTCCCAAACACTCTCCAACACATCCAGCACCTGGCCTGACTGAGCCTACGCTCTTACTCTGCCAGCACCACAATCAGGACGAAGACAAGCGGGACATCTGTGGAGCTGTGTTGGCTATGGAGTTGTCGGGTAATTCAGACACAGCATGGAGTCAGGTGGTGGGATGGGGAGATGAACAAGGATTAAGACAAGGCCAGGTCATACAATATGCCTCCTCACTCCCAGACAACCAGGGCATGTGATGCCAACCATATGTAGCTCAAAGAGATGGACCTCCAGACAGTTACCCTGACCCATTGACTCACTTCTGGTGGGTAGGCAGGTGTACCCATGGCCAGTTATATAGACCTCTAACTCCCCAGCCACATTCCCGGCCAGCAGCCCACCACTCTGAGCCCTTTCCTCTTCACTCACCAGCATAGATGGCACGGATGGCGTCTCCTGCACTCTGCACGAAGGACACAAGGGCTGTCATCACACCCATTGTGGCCGACAGTGCCTCCACGCTGCCATACCGTGAGTAGATGGGCTTGCCCGCCTCACTCAGTACGAACACGTGCTTCCGCTGGCTGCGCCAGTCCTCGTCACTGGGATCCCCATCACTGGGGTCCCCATCACTGGGGTCTTCTCCCTGACCCTCAGAGCTACTCTCAGGTTCTCCAGTGGGAGTGCTGTCTGAAGCTGCAGTTTCCCAGTGCTCACAAGTGCTTGGCTGGGCCTCAGCCTGAGGCAAAGGTGACAGGAGGCTGGATGGGTGGTCCTTGGCCTTGGATCCTGAAAGGGACCGTTGAGTGGCCCATCTCCCACTAACCTCCTATTTTCCACAATCTACCAACTCCTTACCAGCCCTCTCTCCCCCCAGTGGCCCCCCACACTCTGACAAAGATCTCTGTGTCTTCCTAGCTGTTCAGTGAACATGGCTGACAATGGCTAGAACCTTGTGTCCACTAACACTAAGGTTTCAATGAACCTCACCCTAAAACACAAATAACCCAACATGTTCTCACTGTCCTTCATTGGCCTCTCCATCATTCCCTTTAGACACTGCCATTCCCAAGTCTCCAAAGCACCCCATTCTCTGAATCTGCAGTGGCTCTTTGTTAACTCAACCTGACCCCTTTTTAATTCCCCTGATGTGTACTTACCCCTCAGTGACCACCATTAAAATACCCCCACTGACTCTCCTAACCCCTTTCACCTTCATCCACATCCACTGATCCCCAATGACTCTCCTGATTAACCATACTCCCAGTGATGGTCCTTATTTTCCCATGAGAGCGGCCATTAATAGCCACTGACATCCAGATCACCAGGACTCCCCAACCTTCAACCACTCCCCCTATTTACTTCTACTGCCTCATTAACACCCAAACAAATACATATTAACGTCCCTGACACCTTAGTATTCAATAACCTTTATGACAGCTCTTATTTTACTCCAGGTCCCTGCCCCCACCCCACCAATGGGCCACCATTAACAATCACTAACCCACAAGGTTTTCACTACTTCCACGGCCTTCCCCAGAGTTATCATTTTAAAGCCCATAATGAAGTCCCTTGCTTCCTTCCAGAAGAACATCCATTCCCACTGCCGCTGATGTCTACTGATTCACCCAATGATAGTCATCCATTTGCAACCCCATCTGATTTTCTCACACTCAGTGTTTTCATATGTTCTTACTTGTGCACTGATACTCCCATGTTCCCAAATACCCAAGCAACATGTCTCAATTCCCACCACCCTTGAAAACAACCCTTTTGGGAGCCAACTATGCCCTATCTGATTCTTCAAGGATCTACACTCAGGTGAAGTACATTCTAATTTCCCTACACCAGACGGGTGTCCCGGGATGTGAGAACTCCAACCTTAAAATGGGACTGTCCGGGCAAAACAGCACAATCCATCTTCCTAGCCTTGACCCTTTACCATAGAATACATCTGCAGAAGCACAATGCTGCCCCTCCCGACAACAGCTGACACCCATTGGTTTCTATGTCATTTCTCAACGATTTCAATTAAGTCAACAAGTCTGTGTCCAACGACTGACCGAGCTATGCCTCAAGTTACTTTCTTGGGTCACCAAAAAACTGCCCACTGGTCTCCCATTGATCTCTTCCCCACTGAGCTAGCAATGACAACCCCAAGGGGTTGCTTCCAAGGCTTCATTGAGGGAAGCTATACCTGTGTCCTCCGGGTCCCCATCTCCGGGATCCAGCGTGCTTGAGTGAACCCCTTCACTGTCTCCAGCCTCCTCTCTGGGGAACTGCGTGTCCACCAAGTCCTCCACGCCCCCGGGGGCTGGGACAGCATTATCTCCTCCGGCCTCCATCTGCACATCCCTGGAGAGAAGGGGAATCGAGGGTGATGGGCAGCAACAGAAAACTTCTTAAAAGCCTTCAGGGAGCCAGACCCCCTGGATACATTCCTAGTGCGTTTCCCCCTACGGTTTTCGACAGGACGCGACATTAAAAGACATGACCAAATACTTGCACCCTCCGTCACTTTCGGAAGGGTGACGCTCCGCTGGGCTTCCGCAAACACGATATATTAACACCTGTTTCAACCTCGCATCTCAACTGGGTGGACAGCAACACTTCCAGGAGCCGCCGCGGCTCCACACTTCCTGGTGTGGTGGGGATTTGCCACACTTCCGGAAGCGACGCCTCCCGGGGCACTTCCGGTTTCACAGCCGTATTTACTCCCTGGAGTGCCAATGGCCGCCACACGTTGCGTTCCCTCACCGTAAAGATAGCGCGGGACTCTCCCGGAACTCTGTGGAATCTGTGCGACCTTCTACCGGACACAGCCAGGGTCGGCTGCGAAGTGGAGCCAGAACGGCCCACTTCTTGTACCAAGAGCTACTGGCTGAAGGGGGCGGGGCCTGGAATCTACTGGGGCAAGAGGGCGAGGCCTAGTTCCTCTCATCCAATCAAGAGTAGGCTCTTCCCTAGGTCCCTCCCCGTTCTGGTTGCACCTCCGCAGATAGTCTGCACTTATTGGTGAAGGCCACAGCTTATTCTTTGACTGACATCTCCCTGTTTCTAACCGAAACCTCAATCCTGTTCCGGTCTTGGCTGGAGCAAGAAAGTGCCGATCCAATGAACTGGCGTCCCAGAAACAGGGACAACTTCAGTCTCTTTTATTCAGTAAAAGGGGCAGGGCGGAGAGTACGCTTGACGGACAGCCTCTCGTTCCAATCGGAACGTCGCGCGCAGTCCAGTCAGCCTATGAGACTCGGATGCTGACGCAAGAGGCAGGCTCTGCTTCTGGGACTGACTCTTGGGAGTCTGGACCCCTCCAGCCTGGGAGGGAAGCCTACAGAAACTAAGGCAGGCTAGAATGTGCGGGCAACACGAGCCCACACCACTAGCAAGGAGAGGTTCTGTGGACCAAGCCAACTAGATCAACAGCCTAATCCTTGGGCGGAGTTGGGGTGTGGCTCTCAGGGACCTCTGCGTTCTGGTTGGCTGAGAATTCTGCCGTGCCTACCTCCGCGTGTCACCATTGGCTGGATGGACCAGGGGCAGCAACAGCAGTAAGGAATCTTGTGCACCCAAGCACCTAGAGGCTCTCTTCCTTAAGGCTGCTGATTGGGGATGGGAGTGTCTAGGCGGCCAGAAGTGGCTCCAAGCTAACAGTTTTGTTCATTTTGGTTTTGAGTCAGACGCTCCTATATAGCAAAGGTTGACCTTATACTTGCGATCATCCTCCCTCAGCCTCTATCTGCCCCCTAAACTCAAGTCAGGGTCGATTACAGTTCTGCTCCTGCACCTGGCAATGCTTTCAGGTTTAGAATGAGGGTGTGAATGTACCTGCTCTGGACGTCCAGGTCCGTTTTCTCTGTGTTTTGTTGTTGTTGTTGTTGTTGTTTTCTGTACACTGGTCTTTGAGACTGCTTGAGCCTCGCAGTTTGTGTCTCTGAGTGTTACTATATTACTATCAGAGAAAATGGAGTTAAGCGTATCATAATAACATAAAGGTCGAAGGTTTCTGTTTTGGATACAAGGTTTCAGGTATCCTGGGCTGGCTTCTAACTCATCAAATGGCAAGGATTAGTCTACTTCCTTCCATTTCTTCCCCAGAACTTGAAATTACTGGTGTGCCCTTGACACCAGGTTTGTGTGATGCTATAGTGCTAACCCAAGGCTTCATGCATGCTGGACAAGTATTCTACCTAGTGAGATACATCCCCAGCTCCAAGATCAAGGAGGTGTCATCATCCAGGGGATATAATATTCCTGAATATTTAGATACTTAAAGAAAAAACTTCAAAGTACCTTACTGTCAAATTGACAAAATTCAAAGGAGAAATAGTTCATAATGTTAGGTGATGATTTCAACATTCTGTGCTCAGTAAAAACGGCCAAAACTGTTGGTAAAAATAAATATTTAAATTCAAATATCTAATAAATATCTAAGTAAGTAAATAAGAATACAGAAGATGTGAACAACAGTAGCCAAATCAATTGATATTTATTTAAAAATATCCTACCCAATTACAACACAGTAGACACTTCTTTTCAAATGCACATGCTGGACCAAAAAAAATGTTAATACAACTTTAGAAGGTAAATCTTTCAGAGAAAATGATTTGCTTACAACAGAAATTGTGGATATTGTTAACAAAGATTGGAGAATTCTTCCAAGGGTAGGAATTAGGTCAATACTCATCATATGAACACATATGTAACTCATATGTTAAAGTCATATGACTCATATGTAAGGGGTGTCTTCAGCTTCATGAAAACAGAATGAGCAAATGCAGAGAGTATAAATCACGAGTGCTCACAGGGAAACGTACAACTTTACATGCTCACAGAGGTATGAGAAGAGACACCCATCACCAGTGATCTACATGTGAACCTCAAGATGACAGGAAATGAAGAGGAAGAAAAACCTCCTAAATAAGAAATAAGAAAATAATAAGGATGGAATTCAGAGAGATAGAAAGCATAAAGTCAAAAGAGACAACGTAGAAATCGTCATTTTAAAAAAAAAAAAAGGACAGTGTAGTTACTAAAATGTGTGCTTAAATGATAAAACCAGTGATAATAGAATTGAAGGGTAACATGATTAGAGGTCTCTAGACATATTACAATATTATAAATTAGCTTTGATTTTTAAAAGAGTGACATATAGATGGATAGGCTTTCTCATGCCTAAGGGATACTAGAGTAACTATCTAGTATGAATCAGGCTGGGAAGGTTAAGTGACTGGGCCTACAGATACTCACGTCTCTCATTCCTACCCCAGGCTTGTACCTCACTGGAGACCTTTTGCTTTTATTCCTACATTAGAGGTCTTAAAGACATGCCTTAGAACAATGGTTCTCAACCTGTGGGTCACAGCCCCTTTAGAGGGGTCACCTAAAACCACCCTGCATCTCAGATATTTATATTCCGATTCATTACAGTAGCAAAATTACAGTTTTGAAGTAGCAATGAGATAATTGTATGTTTGTGGGTCACCACAAGAAGAGGTACTGTATTAAAGGGGTGCAGCATCAGGGAGATTGAGAACCACTGCTTTAAAAAGTAGAAGTTGGTAAAAAGCCTAGGAACCTGCAGGATTCAAGGGGAGGGAATAGGATCTTTGCGTGTATCAACATAGTTGTGTTTTGCAAGAATGACCAGTAGATGGCAGAAAGTCCACGTGGTAGAGACCTTCCAAACTCAACTAACTCACTGTCCAGTGGGTCCCAGGAAGACACCAGTGAATTGTCTTCAAGCGCTTAGGTCCTCACCTCCATGACAAGAATCCAAATCTGAAAATGTCTAAGACTCTTGTTTCTCTCACAATTAAAACCCACTAAGAGGACACAGTCTACTCTGAAAACTCCTTTTCAAAAGGCTTTGCTCTGCTCTTTCAGACTTGTTAGAATGTTCTTCCTTATAGCAAAGACTGACAACCCAAAGTAGTGAGTTTCAAATATATATATATATTCCATATATATATTCCATATATATATTCCATATATATATTCCATATATATATTCCATATATATATTCCATATATATATTCCATATATATATTCAATATATATATTCCATATATATATTCCATATATATATATTCCATATATATATATTCCATATATATATGTGTGTGTGTACACACACACATACATATATGGAACAATTTTGCGCAAGGGAAAGTTCACCTGTTGCAAATCTGCTGAAATAAGACATCATTATGGTTCAGAAATAATGGGAGCTGGTGCTTGTTCAGAACTCTGTAGTAGGCAAAGCTGATAAACATTAAGTAGGAAGATAGGGCGAGGATATAGCTTGGTGGTTAAAAGCACTTGCTGAGGACCCATGTTGAATTGCTAACAGCAGAATGTGTTAGAAATCTCTCGCAACTCCAGTTCCAGGACTCCTGACACCTTCTTCTGGCCTCCATTTCCACCCACATTTATATGGGATCACACAGACAGGTAAATAAAGATAATGACAATCTTTTTTGAAAAAGAAAGAAAAGAGAGGTAGATTTGTTCATTGTCCTAGCATGTGTCTCTCTTGCTGTGATAGAACTCTCTGAGCAAAAGCCACATTGGGGAGGAAGGCTTTGTCTGCATTACAGGCTGTAGGGCGTTATCCAGGGAAGCCAAGGCAGAAGCTTGAAGCAGAAACCACAGAAGAACATTACTTACTAGCTTCCTTTCCATGGCTGGCTCAACCTGCTTTCTTATACACACCCAAGACTACCTGCCTGGGGGTGGCACCACCCACAGTGGGCTGGGCCCTCCCACATAAATCATTCATTAAGAAAATGCCTCACCTCAGACTTGCCCACAAGCCAGTCATCTAATGGCAGCAATTCTTCAATTGAGGTTCCCTCTTGCTAGGTGACTCCAACTTGTGTCAAGTAAGCTAACCAGCGCACATACCCTAATTTGGCTATCACACAATGTATATGTATATCAAAACATCATATATCATGTGTATAGTTCACCAAAATAAGTACAATTTTATATCATTTAAAAATTAAACATATAATGATTCTTTTCCCACAATAATTAGCCTACTCCATGTATAATGGCATTAGTCCATTTTAGATGATGGGTCCTCAATGCCTACTCTCTAAATACTGTCACAATGGCACTTAAAATTCAGGATAAGTTTCAAAAGAGACGAATCTTCAATGTGATTGTTTTGCAACAGTCCCGTGGCATGACATTTTATATGATTTTTAACTGGGAAGCACGCTGATACTCAGAGATCAAATACTTGCCCAAGATCACACAGAAAAAATTATAAATTGCTGTTTTCATTTGTTTACAGTACATGGAATTAGCCCCACGTTAGTAGCTTTGAGGTGTTATGAATTCAGATGAATAGTAATTGCTCTCTTGACCGCATGAAGCACGTGCTAAAATCTCGTTAACTATGCTACTTGGAAGAGTGGATATGATTGGCCTGGCCTGAGTCAAGGTGACCCTAAGTTAATTTGTTGGGAAATCATGTGGCAATAGCTATGCTGGTGTGAACAGAATATTTGAGCCCAGGCTCCCCTGCTGGCTCCAGGTTACATGACCCGCTTTAGTACAATGGATGGAGTAGTTATAAGCCAGTTGCTGCACAGGACCAGCTCATAACTGCTCACTGCCCTCTTCCAACCAAGACTTCAGTTCTTCCCAACTGCTGTGTGTCTCTGGTGTCATGGCTCAGTTTTTAAGAGCTTCACGCTATAGACAAGCGTTCTTGGGACCAGCTCTGTTCTCATTACAATATGCAAAAACTTCTGGGTGTAGGAAGGAGTGCCTTGCCAGGTCCCTTCCCAAAACTTGATAGGATGGTTAGGATTCTTGACTGAAGTAAGAGAAGGCAAGTCCAGGCAACTCCTTGAAAGTCTACTGAAGTGCCCGGGCATCTCCTAACAATGCAGGTTGGAGAATGGCTGGCTATCATGAGAGCTAGAACTGGAGATGGGAGAGAACTTGAGAACTCTATATTGAGTCTTTGCCTATGATTTTCTCTGCATATATTTGTTGTATACACAGTTCTCAAATCCTAGTCCAGCGTTCAGTCACAAACGAAAATTTGACATGCTGGCTAGACCTCAAGTCCTCTAGAAACGTGGTGAGGTATTTCAGTGGTGGTGATAGTTACATGGTATTGGGGGTGTTGAGCCCAGCCCTTTGTCCATGCAGATCAGGTACCCTTGCCACTAAGCTACACTCTTCAGCCTTTCTCTGAAAAAATAAAAAAGGTATGGAAGAAGGCCTTTCTGGGCATCTCCACTAGACTCCTGTGAATGGCTTCCATATAATCCAGCCTCCCTTCAAAAGGACAATACCAAAGCCCCAGAGGACTCTGTGAGCTGTGATTTCACTCTGTCTTCTGAAAGGACCGCAGCTCAAAGGAATGCCTTGTCCATTTCCTATATGATCCTTTTGGCCCACAAATCATCAGCTCCCAGCCTTCTGTGGATTCAGTTATGGAGGACCTGAGGCATCCCAGTCCAATTAGAGTATCCTAATACATAGCATAATGGTTAGTTTAGGGACAGGGGAGTGACTCAGCATGGACTACATGGAACAATGAAGAGTTCTTCTTGGAACTTTTAATACCTAAGAAATAGTCCTAATTCTTTACTTAGGAGATAAATGATGTATGTATGGGACTCTAAAAGCCCTCTTGCCTGCTCTATTAGTCACTATTTACATCAAAGTGACCCAAATGTCTGCCAGCAATAAGAAAGGAAAGGTTTATTTTGGCTCATGCTTTGGGGGCAGGAAAGCATAGGGAACAGCTTAGCAACCTGGGACTCCACTTGATTTGGGCTGTGTACACACCTCTCCTAATAATGTACTTAGCTCTCTACAACACAAGACAAATCGAGCTACACATTCACCCTACTCCAAATAATAAGATAGCTTTCTTTCCTCTTGACAGCCATCCAATGCGGATAGTTCCTATTCATAAAATATTTCCAGTTTACAGCTGGGTACCAGAACAAGGGGCTGATCCATACTGAGCTGCTTTTGGATAGATGCACAATAAGATAAAGCATCATGTGCATATGCATAGTTGGACATGCATAGTAATAAAATTAGATACAGTGTAGGACAGCAGAGGAAAGGTTATTGTGTTAGGGTTTTACTGCTGTGAACAGACACCATGACTGAGTAACCCTGTCTAATATATAACCCTGTTATATATAAGATAGTTATATAACTCAAATATGCATTATATAATTGATATATGGTTATATAACATGAGTCTGTCAATCAAAATAGAAAACTACCCAAGTTAGACCCCTTAGCAACCTTTAGACCCCATAAAAGTAGCCCTGGACAGTAACTTGGGACTCATATAATATCATTCTCATGGCTGTTACTCTTGATAACACTTCTTTTTTTTTTTTTTTTTTTTTTTTTTTTTTGATCTGTACTACTAATCACATTGACTTTGAATAGTTTTCTTGCTACTTTTCAATATACATATGGTTTATATATTTTAATCATCTGAATAGAGTGTCACAAACATGTGAAAACCTGACGCACACACTGACCACTGGCAACAGCTTTAGGGGGTTACTGTACATCAGGGCAGGAAAGGCAAGGTGGTTGGAGTGGCTCCTCCCACAGTGTTGGGAGCTTGAGACAAGGCTTGTTTTCATCCCGGTTTATGGCCAAATGATCTACTTCTGGTAGCCAGGCCTCATCTCCTGAAAGCACCAACTCCCCTAAGATAATGTTATTTGCTGGGAAATAAGTGTCCGTGAGCCTTCACTGAACACCGCAGATTCAAATCCTAATGTCCACCATCCACAGAGACGGTGTATGAGGAAACCTGTCAAAGGGGGCAGGCAGTGGAGCTGTGAGGTGAGTCCTAAAGTTACACTGAATCTGGGCTGGAGAGACAGATGGCTTAGCAGCTACGACTGATGACTCTTCTTGCAGAGGACCAGAGTTTAGTTCCCAGCACACACACACACACACACACACACACACACACACACACACACACACACACGACAGCTTACAATTGCCTGCAACTCCAGCTCCAGAAGAATCTGTCACTCAGAGGGAGGGACCTTAGTTGAACTGCCCGACAGTAGGGAGAGGGAACTTGCAGAGCCCACCTCCAGCAGGAAGACAGGGCATCAAGTGAGGGAGGAAGTTGCATTCCACAGTCAAAAATTCTGACCCATAATTGTTCCTGTCTGAAATAACTTCAGGGATGGAAATGGCAAGGAGCCTGGGGAAAAGAAGGTCTAGTGACAGGCCCAAAGTGGGACCCAGCTCAAGGGGCAGGTCCCAAGGCCTGACACTACTACTGAGGCTATGGAGTGCTCACAAAAAGGGACCTATCATGACTGCCCTGCGAAAGACCCAACAAGCAGCTGAAAGAGTCAGATGCAGATATTTGCACCCAACCAATGGACAGAAGCTGCTGACTCCTGTAGTTAAATTAGGGAAAAGCTGGAAGAAGCTGAGGAGGAGGGTGACCCTGTAGGAGGACCAGCAGTCTCAATTAACCTGGACCCCCGAGATCTCTCAAACACTGGACCACCAACCAGGCAGCATACACCAGCTGATATGAGGCCCCCAATACATATACAGCAGAGGACTGTGGTTGTACGTTCAGTCAGAGAAGATGCACCTAACCCTCAAGAGACTGGAGGAGCCAGGGAATTTAGAGGTCTGTTGCGGTGGGGGGTGGGAAGGAGATATGGGATGTGGAATAGTCGGGGGTGGACAGTGTGGGGGAGAGGAATAATATCTGGAGTATAAATAAATAAATAAATAAATAAAAGATTAAAAAAAAACAATCTGTCACTTTGACCTTTGTGAGTACCTGCATGTGCACACACACACAGAGTTAAAAATTTTATAACATTGAATCTTGGTTCAAACCAGCACTGATGTGTGCTGCAGTTCTGAATTCTCCAATCAAGAGCTTCCTTAGACTTAAGATTCTTTAGTCTGGTTTTCTGGACTTGCAATCTAATGCCTTAGCCTCTATGCTTCAACCCACAGTGAGCTCTGAGCGTATCCACCGGCCCTGTTTAATCATTTCACTAACAGTAGATTATTTTCCTTGCAAAGATCTTCAAAGGAGGTCATCTTCTCAGCAACAGATCCACAGAATTCATCCCATCTCTCTTCAAAGTAGTTTTCATATCTGGCATTGCAATTAGCAACATTTTCTGGTGCATAAGGCAGTAATCCATAGGTTTAGAAATATTATCTCATTTTTATCTGTTCTCTCTTAGTTGAAACATTTAGGGAGAAGACCGAGAAATAATTTTACAAAGATAATCACCTAACTTGCGGGGGGAATTTTTCAATCCTAATATATTAGGGATTTCTGCAAAGCTAGATAAGATATATTTAGCTTTAATGACCCCCATCATACAGTATATCATATTGGCTTACAGTCAATAGTTTGCTCTTTCTGATTTCTCTTTCTAAATTTAAATTCTATATTAAAATTTCCACCATGGGCTTCTGGAAATGAACTTAAGTATTCAAACAGAATCAAAGTCGCTAGTGACTTGCAGTTTTATGCAGGGAAGTCTTTTTCATTGTCCCAGGCTTCAGAAGTTGTTGTTTTTGCTTTTCCGGTTGTAATGGGGCTGTTCTTGCCTTCTTAGATAAGGCTCTATTCACACCTGTGATATAGCCTGTTAATTTCCAGAGACTTCATAAGCTGGCTGCAGCCCACATCTTCAGAATTGGGAAGCATCTGTGCCTTTTGAGATAGAAATGTTCCCATTGCCCCCCACCCCTCTTTTTTGTGTGTTCTTTTTCTTTAATCTCCTGAAAACACTGAATGTATTATTTCAGGTACCACGTGCCTTTGACAATAGGCTGGGTGCTTTTAACAAACAGCATCTCTGACTGCTCAGCTGGAACAATGTATTTTTATTTTTAGGGTGGCTGGGAGCCTATCATGAGATATACACTCAATCTGAATCTTCCATGGTCTCCTGGTCAATCACGGGGGATACTGTACCATAGTGGGAAGCTTACACTCCCCATTTTTCTCAATAAGTAGGCAGACCGAGTATCAATTGAAACTGACAAGTGGATACCATGTGTTTGGAAACATGCTTCTTGTATGTACCACCACTTCTCTGCATGTCTACGGAAATATAAATGGAGATTAACCTCTGGCATATGTCTGAGTGCAGAGGAATTGCTAAACAGAAGCCATTGCTGAGGGTAAAAGATACAGGCCAAACCATTAAGCGTGGATTCAGGCTTTTAGGGATACCTCCAAGATGTTTCTGGTGTCTCTTTCATTTTCATCCCTGTGCAGACTAGAGGAAGGGCTTCAGGAGTGGGGAGGGCATGCTCTGGCTCCTCCCACAGGGATTTCTGTCTGGTTTCCCAACACTTAAAAGGTGCCTTAGAGTCTAATCCAGAGTGGGAGAATGGGAGGTGCCTTAGAGAGACTGCATACCTTAGAGAGACAAGGAGACTTCAGAAAGACCAAACAAGGGGAGGGGGCAATTTCATGCCCTAAGGGGATGCCTCCTTATCCAGGGAACCAGCCTGAAGAAGGGGAAAGGGAACAACAGGCAGGCAGCAAGAAGGAAAGAGAATGGGATTTGGCAGCAGCCCATCATTTTGAAACAGTAAGCATGAACCACAGGGGTCAGGATGTGCTTACCATGTGAGAGCTGGTCTCAGTCTTCTGTGGACTTTACATCAAAAAGAGTGACCCCTTCTTATACTATAACATTCTACATACAAATATGAACATAAAAGCAATCATGACTTAAGGATAACTGGATTGGACAGATGGCTCATTGGTTAAGAACACTCACTGCTTGGTCTTAAAGAAGAGAGTTCACATCCCAGAAACCATACTGCATAGCACAAAATCTCGTCACTCTGCCCCCAGGGACCACTGTCCTTTCCTAGCCACTGTGAGCACCTACGCACAAATATGCACATAACATTTGCACAGACTCCCAGTCACACATAACTATAATTAAGTTAATCTTTTTTTAAAAATATATATATATATTCAATTTAAGAAAATATCTTCCAAGATTGATGGTTTCATTTTTCCTTTTTTTTCTTTGTGGTACTGAAGATTGAATCCAGAGCCTTGCCTATGCCAGGCAAATACTCCATCACTCAGCATACCCCAAGTCTTTACTCAGTTTAGAAATTCTCATTAACTTGCCAAGGTTGCCTTTGAACTTGCTGCAGTGGCAGGCAATGAACTTGCAATCCTCATATGGCAGCCCCCTGTCTAGCTGGCATCACAAAGCTGTGAACCACCAGGCCCCCTGCCTGGCTGATAGCTTTTCAACATGGCTAACACACTTACTTCATAGGGTAACATATATAGTTCCAGGGGTTTTACACAATTTAACTTTCTACTCAGACAATCATGTATTTCAGGATATGCCTGTCTTAGTTAGGGTTTTACTGCTGTGAACAGACACCATGACCAAGGCAACTCTTATAAGGGCAACATTTAATTGGGGCTGGCTTACAGGTTCAGAGGTTCAGTCCATTATCATCAAGGCAGGAGAATGGCAGCATCCAGGCAGGCAGGGTGCAGGAGGAGCTGAGAGTTCTACATCTTCATCTGAGGGCTGCTAGGAGAAGACTAGCTTCCAGGCAGGTAGGACAAGAGAATCTTAAAGCCCACACCCACAATTACATGCTTCTTTCAACAAGGCCACACCTACTCTAACAAGGCCACACCTCCTTATAATGCCATTGCCTGGGCCAAGCATATTCAAACCACCACAGTACTGTATCTCTGGATCCCAGAGGATTAGAATCCAACCTTTGATTGGCCACTGACTTGAAAATAGAAGGGTAGATATGAGACAAGAGGGGCAGCGAAAGTTTCATACAGAAAAATAAGAAGCTGAATGGAGTTCTCATCTGAATCAAAAGTAGAATGAAGTGTGCCAGCAGGTAGGCCACAAAGATATTTGCATTTGAAATCTAGGTTGTTTTCTAACAAAAATCTCAAAAACTTTTTAAATGAAGAGAACTATCAGGTGTGGTAACATAGTTTGTATTCTGCCCAAACTACATGAGACCCACCCATCTCGAAAATCTAAAGAGAAACCATCAACAAAACAAGCAGAAATCCAAAAACAAAGTAAGCGTAATGTTTACTAAGTATACAAAGTAATCTCAGGGCAGAGTTAGCTGGTTTGCATACACTGCCTTTCTCACCCTCCGTAACACTCCCATGAGTAAAGATAACCACGACCATTTTGTGAGTGATTAAGCTGATTGGCAAGGTGGTACTTGTCCATAAATCCAGCTCGCGTGGATCATCAACTTACAAAGACCTCGCGGCAAGGTCACGGTGGACACAGTACAATGTGTGGTCCCCACTGTTCTCCTCGAAGAAGCCACAAAGGCAGAAAGCATTCACTTAGGAAAGCCGTGAGAGCACATATTGTCTACTGCTAGCTGCCACTATATGAGGATTCTGGTTGTCTTTCGTGGAATTGCAGAAGTTCCACAGTGCTGCTGTTCATTTTCTGTGATAAATTGTTCCATGACAATGCTTGGAAGGAGACTCGTTTAGCTTTTGGAATTTGTTGCAGTGTGGGGTGTGTGTGTGTGTGTGTGTGTGTGTGTGTGTGTGTGCACGCGTGCATGCATGCGGTCACATGTACCTCAGCATGCATCTGCAGGTCAAAGAACAACTCTCCAGAGTCAGCTCTCTTCAGTCACCTTGTACGACGTGAAGATTAAACTCAAGTCCTCAGATGTAAGCAGAAATGCTTCTACCCTCTGAGCCACCTCACACCATCAGGTTTTGGGAACTTTTTCTTTAATGATTCCAAATACAGCTAGAGAGATAGCTCAGCAGTTCAGAGCCCTGGATGCTCATCCAGAGGACCTGGTTTCAATTCCCTGCACCCACATGGTATAACATACAATCCATTGTTAACTCCAGTTCCAGGGGGTCTGATGCCCTCCTCTGGCCTCTCCAGTATTAGGTATATATATGGTGCATGCGTTCAGAGAAACACTTATACACATAAGACAAAAATAAATAAATCTTAAAGATAAATAGAACCTTAATAATAAAATCTTTTCAAAAATCTGTGAGAATTGACTCTGCTCACACAACTGAGAAACACTGACCAAGCTAATGGATCTTAACACAACGGTGAATTCTGAAGCTTAGGGGGGACTGTTCCTATTCTGTAGCATCTCCCTGGCACAAACACCTGCCTGCCTGCTCTGAATCTGCTATTGGGCACCGGATTCCGTTCTGCTTTGTCGGGCAGGCTGACTTCCCACAGAGCAGAGAGAAATCTGTGCCCAGGAGCAATTTTGGAGACAATGGGAAAACTGTATCTCACCTAAGCCTGCAAGGCTCGCTCCATCAATCACCCAGAGAACAGAACAACAGCCTGCTGGGGATGCAGTCCCCGGAAAACCACTGAACACACAAAGAGAGAAACCAACTAACGGAAGGAAGCCACGTGTGGAGGAGGGGAGATCAGAAGGGCGGTTACAGTCACAACAGGTTAACACCGGGAAAACTCATAAGAAGCAACTGACAAACAAAAAAGTATAATTGATACAGGAGAAAACAATCCACAAGGAATTCTTTGGGAGTATGTGTATGTGTGGGGCTGAGACATAGATTTAGTAAGAGTCAACTTCCTACCATTTATTATAAATACATCTGAAGAAGTAAGAGAAAGGATATACCATGATGGAGAATCATGAAGTAAATGTGATAACAGTGATGGCTCATTAACTAGATGCTATTGGGGCTGGAGAGAGAGAGAGAGAGAGAGAGAGAGAGAGAGAGAGAGAGAGAGAGAGAGCACTTAGCTCTCAAGAGTACATACTTCCAGAGGATCTGAGTTCAGTTCTCAGCAAACACACTGGGCAACACACAACCACCTGTAACTCTAGCTCTGTTGTGTTTATAAAAAGATAAAGAGAAGGAGGAGTATGTTCTATGGAGGTGTGGTGAGGTAGGGGGGAAGGAGGTATCTCAGTGGGCCCATGCTGGGGCATCCTTTCCCCCTAGGGACCAGCTACACAACAGTAGAGTATAGAATAGAGTTAATCAGGGCATGGGGAGGGGAGTTAAGAGGGTAGTGGAGAGAGAGAGAGAGAGAGAGAGAGAGAGAGAGAGAGAGAGAGAGAGAGAGAGAAGTACAGTAGAGTAGTAGAGGCCAGCCATGAGTGTGTGGAGAGAGAGGGAGGAAGGGAATGGAGGAATGGAGAGAGAGGGAGGGGGGAGGGAAACAAAGAAATAGAAAGAGCAAGAGGGGAACAAGAGAGCGAGGAGGGGGCAAGCAGCCCCTTTTATAGTGGGTCAGGCCTACCTGGCTGTTGCCAAGTAACTGTGGGGGGAGCTTAGAATGCTAACAAGCTCCAAGGATTCAATGCCCTCTTAGGGCATCTACAGATACTTCTACACCTGCTCAGGGTAGTAGCCCCAAATATTTGGTTGGTTACATGGAGAAGAGTGGGGGGCTATGACAATGGGATGGGGCATGGAACAGTGATTATAAGTTCTTTGTCACATCCCACAAACTTTATATCATAAGACTCTTCAAGGCCCATGAAGCAACCCTGATACTGCTGGCATACTTTTGGTGAATTCTGTCACAAAATACGAGATTCTCCTTGGAGACGTGTGCAATGCCTGATGTATCTTGTTGATTTGTATGAAGACAATATAACCATGATTAATACCCCTCTGGTGGTATTAATTCCACTCTGGCTTCTGTTGCTGTGTCTTAATCTATATGCAATTGAGACCTTGTTTATGCGTCACTGGTATGACTTCATTAATAGAATAATTGAAATGAATACTGTAATTAGGAATGAAGATATACTTGTAAACAGGATGATAAATCCATATTTTAATGGATTTTGCGCACTTCAACAGAGTTGGGTCCTCATTTACTAAAACAATGTTAATTATCGTTAGTCATAAGAAAATAAGCACTGAGTAATGATACTAAATACATCAGAAAACAAAAGCCACCAACCGAGTCTCCAGGCTCAAGGACTCGGGCTTCATTCATGTGTGGAATACTTAATCTTGGTTGTAGCCCTGTAAGCTATGAGTCATGTCATCATTTCTGTGACACAATTGAGGACTTGGGGCAGAGATACAATGGATGACCCGCCCTGAGGCATGGCAGCTGTGAGCAGACGGGACTTGAATGTTAACTCAAGACCTTGAGCCTAGGCTCCTGTTTAGTCAACTCATGTGTGTCTCTCATGACAAATAAGGGGGCAATATGAGTATCCACAATTGGTCAGAAGTTTTACTGTTATATAGGTGAAGACAGAGACTCAGGTCTTTTCCTGTCTGCTAGGCTCTCGAATGGTCTGACTCCAATTACTCTCTGCTCCACTCCCCTCTCTCACTCTCCGCTTTGTACCCAGATTGGCGTAGAATTCACAGTTATCTGCATAGACAGGCCTACTGTGCACTCACTATTACCCCTCCAGATGGGTCTTGTGGAAGGTGTTGGTTTCAAAAGGAAGGAGAACGCTTTACCCTGTGTCTTAGTTAGGGTTTTACTACAGTGAACAGACACCATGACCAATGCAAGTCTTATAAAGTACAACATTTAATAGGGGCTGGCTTACAAGTTCAGAGGTTCAGTCCAGTATCATCAAAGTGGGAACATGGCAGCATCCAGGCAGGCGTGGTACAGAAGGAGCTGAGAGTTCTACGTCTTCATTTGAAGGCTGCTAGTGGAAGACTGGCTCCCAGGGAGCTAGGACAAGAGTATGAAAGCCCATAACCACAAGGCCACACCTACTCCAACAAGGCCACGCCTCCCAACAGTGCCACTCCCTGGGGCAAGCATATACAAACCATCACACTGTGACATCAAGCTTCCCATTGGCTTTATTTTATATTGTTTCTTTTTACTAGATTTTAAGAAAAGGTACACAAACATTGCTAACAATTCCCATCTACAGTTGGCCCAGCTGTTTCTAATGGTAAATTCTCTCTAACAGCGTGAAAACAGAATTAATGCTGGTGTAACACTTGTCAACAAAACCATCAGAGCTGACACAGGTTCCTCCATGCTTACACTGCAATTCTGGACCAGTACCTCCTCCAGGAGCCACCCTGGGTTTGGTGCCATGTTTCATAAGTAAGGCAACCCAGTTCTCCTTCATTCTGGATCTAATTCAGCTTTGGGTAGCACCGTTTAGGTGTGTTGTAGATGCCAGCACTTGGTTTTACTTAATGAATAGACTGAGGTTGTGGGGGTGAGGGGCTCTCTAGCAGGCTCAAGCACGGTAAACATCTGTCACCAGGTTTTGCCCTTTACCCTTCTCCCCTCTGCTAAGAACCATTAGATTATACTCCTAAAGCTATCCCCCAAGGTCCAGTCCATTTATTTGGCCATTGACTCATTCCTGAGACAAAACACCAAGGTCCAATAACCAAAATCGTTATTTGGCTGACGTGTCCAATCAGGATTTAGCACAGACTTATAACGTGACTTTCTTGGTCCGCCAGCTTTCCAATAATGCCGCAGAGACTTTTTATTACTTATGAATGCTTAAGGGCTTTGCTTACCCTTGTTCCCAACTAGCTCTTATAGCTTAATTAATCCATTTATATTCATCTATGTTCTGCCACGTGGCTCGTTACCTCTCCTCAGTTTCATAAATCCATTCCGACTTTCTCCATGTCTTGCTGGCGAAGCTCTCTCTTCCCTGTCTGACTGCCCAGAATCTGCCTTTTTCCCAGAGTTCCTAACTCTGTCAAAAAGCCCCGCCTATCCTTTCCTGCTTTGCTATAGGCTATTCAGCTCTTTAATTAAACCAATCAGAAGGAGATGAAGAAGATATTTACAAAACACCGAGACAACTGATACTTCACACTGACAGCTTTGCACGGTGCACAGGAGATTATCCTAGCATAGACTCCCCTTCTTTCCTCTTTAAAAACCCACTCCTGCAAAACAAAAAGAAAGAAAAAAAACCCGCTTGCTGCTTGTTGCTTGCTTGAGAATTTGGTATCTTGGTGCATCCTGCACTCACTCTGGGGCCATCCTTTCCTTTACATGGAGTTCCATGACAAGTTACATAGCTGACACTGTCACGTCAACAAAACTTCTCACTGAGATACTTAAATGGACTTCATGGTTAAGACTGATTCTGATTCTGCCAGATCTTTCCATTATACAACTGTGATTTTTCCCCCCTCTCTGTCCTTTATCCTTTGGAAGTAAATCAACGTTAAATCTGTCTGACACTCAAGAGAGAGAAAGTTAAGCTTTATTTTCTAGAGAAGTAAATATATACACATACTATTGGCAATTTGTTTTCATGAAGCTTTGCCTCTTAAACCTTTGTGATATACATGATTCCATCAGTACTTATATCCTTTAAGATAAAAATCCAGGGGACTGGAGAGATGTCTCAGTCAGTCAAGTTTTTGCCTAACAATCATGAAGAGCTGGGTCCAGTCATCAGAACCTATGTAAAGATCTAGGCATGGAGATGTCTGTCTAAAACCCTGCACTGGTGTGAGGGTAGAGGCAGGTAGGTCCTTGAAGCTCATTGGCCAAACCAAGTCAGTGAGCTTCAGGTTCAGTGAAAGATTCTGTCTTAAAATTAGGACTCGATATGTGAATACATGAATTCTAGACATACATTTCTCTCTTCCCTTCCCTCCACCTTCTCTCGGTGTGGGGAATTGAACAAAGGGCCTTGTGTATGCTAAAGAGACACTAGGTAGAGCCCTTTCCCCAGTAGAGCTAGGGAATATGTTGTAAGGCCCCCACGAAGGGAGGACCTCACTTAAGCCTCAGGAATATTCGGCCACCCAATAACTCACAAGACACTGAACTTGATGCAATCAGCAAGAGGTAAATTTTGACCAACATGTTGAGGTCAAGACCCATGACCCACACAGGAGCAGTGGGGTTTGACCCCCGGGCTTTGGAGACAGAGAGAATTTAAAGCCAAAAACCACAACTCGGGGGGGGGGGGAACCACAACCCACGGGGAGTGAAGAAGGGTTATTGGAGAGTACCTGTGGAAAGTCCCAGCCCATTATTCAGTTTGTGACAGGGTCCAAGGAACAGCCATGGGGAACATTTTGTATAGGCTATTCTCTAAGAGCCCATTCGTAATCAACCATCTATCTTGTGGTCAGACAAAGTTCCTGAAACCCAGAGCTCATGACCAAACTGACCTGCACTCTTGGTTCTGCTCAGCCTGCTAGGAGTTTCTGAAAATTTTTAACCCTTTCAATGTCACCTAATGCATAAATGTTTATCAACACCTTTCTGTGTTTTTTTCGTGTAACTGTGATGTATATAAACATGTCTGTCTAATCTAGTGTCACTCCATCATTCTGGTTTCCTTGCCTGTTTGCTGCTTGTTCCTCTGACTTCAAAACCCATAGCTGCCAATTTCTGTCCTCTATATTCAATTTTCCTGCTCTTTGTTTATGTGCATTCTATAAAGGGCACAAAGTTCCAGAACTGATATCTTCTACCCACAAGGAAACCAACCATATGAACTCACTACCAATATTACTTTAAATTTTTTATTTTATTTTTATTTTATATTTTATGTGAGTATGTATACAAGCATACAGGTACTGATGAAATCCAGGCCATTGGATGCCCTGGAACTGAAGTTACAGGCCATTTTGAACCATCTGATATGGGTGCTGGAAAACCAGACTCTTGTCCTCTATGGAAGCAGTAGATGTACTTATCCACTGAGCCATTTCTCCAGTTCCCAAACCTCAAACTATTGAAAGTGAATAATATCAGTGTAGTATCTAAAACATTATCTCAAATGATATAATACAGTAGCATGTAATGGAGAATCTGCAAAGACCTTCTATTATTTCATCAGCCTTATCTGTAAAGCCAGTAGTTCCAGCAGACTCCCCAGTTGGCTGGAGGTGGACTTGACTGTTCTTTCACTCTGGGAAGCAATGACCAATCCCTGCACAGGAACTATAAAGAGGATTCAGACTTGAGCATAAATTTCTGAGGAAAAGAAATTGCTAAGTCAAATCCTACTGCTGGCAAGAAGGTGAGACCCCTTTAGCAGAGAGTTCCCATGGTCCACTCATGTCTGATATGCAGTAAATGTCTAAAGATGCTGAGGTTTACAACAGCAAGCATGACAAGCAGTTGACAGAGTCAGGTGCACAGGAGAATACAGCAGGGGTGAGACATCCATGGAAGAAGATGGAGACCACAGAACATAAACTGAGATGGGAATAGGGTGCACCATGCTCTGGAAAGGAACTGGGTAGAATCTGGAATCCTGTTTATGTCCCTAAATGTCTAGAGACCTGAGAAGGATGGGATGGTCCAGTTCTTGTACCTCTATGCCTGTATAGCTGTATACCTCTATAACTGTACCAAGTTGAAACAACCACTGAGAAGGCCTTACCTATGTTCCTCTGAGCCCAGCCCTGCACTGTGGAGTTCAGAATTCACCCAACTTTCCTTTCTTTCCCTATGGCATATCCATCAGCAAAAAACAGCTTGGAACCACTCCATTATTCAAGTTCCTTTTGTATCTTTAGGGCACGTCAGCAGGCAGCCATCGATTGCTGCCTGCAGTTGCTTCTCACCACCCTCCTTCTCTGTTTGGTTATTCAAGGACATCTTAATTCTATCCATTAAGATCCATTTCTGCCTTCACGGCTACCAGTGACTAAGCAAGTCTTGTCTCATCACACCATGTACCACCAACCCTACTGTTTTTTGTTGTGTTTAAAATATTGCAGTTAAACTGTCTCAGCCCACACATCTAGAATAAAATAATTCTCAATTAGCTGATTCACAGATTTAATTTCATCTGCAGTAATTGATAATATTCTCAGGTTTTTGCGGTATAATGTGGTCATCTCTGGAGGCTTCATTCTGACCTAGACAGTATAGAAATCCATCAACACTCACCTTTGGTGAGGAAGCATGAGCTACACAGTTTTCCTTCTCAAGGATAACAAGAATCAGGTCCTCCAGACTCTTGACCCATTTTATCTTTGTGACAGTATTTATGGGACCCCAAGCTCTGTGCAAATGGAGTCCCACTGTCAACTACCTGGTCAGCATGATCAGTCTGCTTACTTCCACCTTTGGAGAGGTTAATTAAAGACAAAGAAAGACGAGAGTTCCCATGGTCCACTCATGTCTGATATGCAGTAAATGTCTAAAGATGCTGAGGTTTACAACAGCAAGCATGACAAGCAGTTGACAGAGTCAGGTGCACAGGAGAATACAGCAGGGGTGAGACATCCATGGAAGAAGATGGAGACCACAGAACATAAACTGAGATGGGAATAGGGTGCACCATGCTCTGGAAAGGAACTGGGTAGAATCTGGAATCCTGTTTATGTCCCTAAATGTCTAGAGACCTGAGAAGGATGGGATGGTCCAGTTCTTGTACCTCTATGCCTGTATAGCTGTATACCTCTATAACTGTACCAAGTTGAAACAACCACTGAGAAGGCCTTACCTATGTTCCTCTGAGCCTTTTCCAAGAACTGAGGGATGAAACAAAACTTACCCACTAGTGCCCCTTGAGGAGAAAGCTAAAGAAGGCTACTGATGGAACTGGGCCTGATCCTTTCATTTGAAGTATGTTCTTCATAAGCAACATGAATCTGCCCCTGAGAGCTATATCAGCTGAAGAACCTCAGATACACCTTGAGTTTGTACTTACTTAGCAACCTGGGAGAAAGAGGGGTGGAGGTGGGGGTAGGGTGGGAGGTTGTGTCTTTAAGGACTCATGCTTTTAATGTGCTCTGAAACGTTTAATTTGAATGATACAATGTTTTTAGCTCTTAAAGATTGTATGCAAACTTGGGGGCAAGCTATTTTAATTCTGAATACCTTTAAAATTAAAATGGTTTCTTTTAGGACAAAGACATTTTTCATCATTTACAAGTTCATTTATTTTCATCCTCTTTTTTTTTTTTTTTCATCTCAATAGTGTCTCCTATTCATCTTCATCTAATTGTCTCAGGATACAAGCTGGAAATGAGCATAACATTTATTTAGTGATCATGACTTACTGGACTTCGGGACAAAGTGTTTTCTAAGTTAGTCTTCTTATTCTACAGCCTTCATGTTTCCAGAAAGTTCCATAATCATCTTATACAAACTTCCTTCAGTTTCAGCTTGTCTGCTATTTCCTATGATTCAATTTGGAGTGATGGGTAGAGGAGACAGAAAGGCTGGACTTCTGTTCCCAGCGAAGAGTCTGAGGTGGAGTAGTGTGAAGAAGCCTTTGGCAACTGGGCAGGTGAGGGTCACGAGGCAGGTAGGGGAAGAAGAAGGGAATCTCCATGAAGTCAGGCATGAGGAAGAATCAACAAGAGAGTTCTGCAGGAGGACACACATGGAGCAGAGCAAGCCAAGGTAAGACGCAGACCGGACGTACCTCAAGTAACTTGGGGCATATGGATAGGATGCAGACAGCTTAAAGGGATAGCAATATCTGCTCAGTCATTGTGTCTAAAGCCTGTTGAATAGATCAGTAGGCCTCTATTCTCAATTATTTGGGAGTTAGACGGGTTAGAAAAAAAAAAAACGGCCATTTAAATTTATCCTATAGGGAGAGCTTATGTGAAACATTTTGTTTGGGTATAGGGTGAACTTCAGGAAATAAAACATTTAAAAGAAGTGGAATATTACAAACAAACAGAAGGATGAGGAAAAGCAGGAGGGATGAAGGGATGAAAGGGAGGGGCCAGAGTGGGAAGGAACCAGATGATGCCTATACACAAGAGGAGAGTCATGGTTGATTTTTTTTTTTTCTGGTCCCTGTCTCTAGGCGCCATCTTAAACCAGTTAGTTTGTTGGCCGTGAAGCAGTGTGTTTACAGAGGAGGGCACAGATGTCATCCTTAGCAGTAGTCAGGTTTAGTGTTTTTGATTTCGGAGCACTGTAGCAGTCAAGGAGTTTGAACTGGTCCTAAAGGATGCTAAGTGGATCCAGGCTGGTGAGACCAAGGGGTTAACTGATGCAAAGAAGGCATCAGTCCATTTGTTTCAGTTCTGAGTCTCCAAAACAATGATCAGAGTGTCAAGAAGTGTCAGAGTGTGAATTAGATGGCCCATCGCCCCTGACCCCTTTGAGAGGTCACCCAAACTGCTTTCCTGGGTTTAGGGGGCACTGATCTGTCTAGAACTGCTTCAAGCCTGACCAAAAGTCAACAAGCAGGGCTGAGGTTAGAATGTACCAGAGGAGGGTCCATTCAACCTGCCATGATAGAGTGTTAGCAGCTGGGGAAAATCCAGAACATAAGCAAAGAAGTAATAATTGTATGACTTTGTAGGGGGCAACATTAAGAAAACTTACATTCAGATTAACACAAGTCAATATAGCATAAGGTTAGATGCAATTGCACAACTGGCCGAACTGTGTAGCTAAGAATATGAAGGATATGGTAACTATACTTAGTCATTTGTTTACACCAGACACCTGCATCTGGAACAAGTACCTGGAGGCTTTTATAAAAAGAAATCAGTAAAGTCAACAACCAAGAGTCTGAACATAAAGTGTCTAAGTGATATTCCTGGCTTCCAAGTATGGTGAACTTCACATATTTGTTTCAGATATTAACAATACCTGCTATTATTTAATGAACAAAACAGTCTTTCATCAGTAAAACAAAATTTTTGGTCAGAAACAATTTGGTATGGTAAAATTCTAACTACTGAGACTATTACCTTAAAATACCATAAATAGTATTTGAAAACATGACTTAATACATACTTTTGTTAACATAAAACTGTTATACCTGTAACCCAGAATTGTATGATAAATACATTTTACACCATGAGGCTAGGTAAAGAGACAATTTAATTTTAAGTTGTATTCTCCAAAGACAAATGATTTTCAATTTCTAATTCAAAAAAGTATACCCAAAAACAGTGACTGCTTTGCTCCATCCCCCAAAGGCATTTCTCTAGAATATTCTAGAATGCCCTAAGTTACCACATGAGTCAGAGACTGCCACATCAAGATTAAATGATCCATTTTACAAAGTTTACAGTGAACAGTCATAATATTTTTCTAAAGCTAACCCTATTAAGAGAACCTTTAAAAATCTCCAGAGCCTCACCCCATACACTCAACCAACAAATGGAATATGAAAGCAGTCAGCCATGTCAAGTCTGTTATAAACAATTTACATGTAACACGGGCTGAGTTGACAAAGAAGGCTGGAGCCAATTCTTTATTCCTCCTGTGTGACGATGGACAAATCTTTAGTTCACCTCATAATGACAGCAGTAAGCCTGTTTCTTAACAACATTCTATTTAGAAATAGATTGGTTATTTAGAGGCATAATTTCTTTTTCCAACATAATATTTTTACTATTTGGGTAATTTCACAGTGCACCCCAATCACAGTCACTTCTCAGACCTCTCAGGTCTGCTTCCCCTACTCTTTTGACCTCCCCCCCCCCATACACAAAAGAGAAAGAAAAAACAACCCAAACCACCCTTTCCCCAAAATCAAGTCCAATTTGGGTTGCCAAACTGGAGTATGGCCAAACTCCCAGTGGCCAGCCCCTTAAAGAAAACCGAGTCCTTCCCCTACCCCTACCCCTGCCAGAAGCCATCACTTGTGGAGAGCTACATTCCCACACCCTTATCACAATTTTAGGAGTTCTTTTTTGATATCTAGGCTTCTCTCTCTCTCTCTCTCTCTCTCTCTCTCTCTCTCTCTCTCTCTCTCTCTCTCTCTGTGTGTGTGTGTGTGTGTCTTTCTCTCTTGCTAAGGCAAGATAACCAAATGAAATGAGCTTTAACAAATATTAACTTTCAGAATTTCTGAAAAACAAACATCCAGAAGCATCTCTTCTAGAAAACAGCCATTGCCTCTTTTTGACCCAGGCACATTCAATGTAGTGACTTTGGGCTTTATTTTAAAGTACTGGTTAACATAAACAACTACTCCACCACCAAAGACCTAACCTCCTTAAAGGCATCAAGGTAAGAGTGCAGGTCTGACCCTGGAGCTCTATCTGGGTAGAGACTAGATTATATCCTTAAGGAACCACAGGTATGTCCAGGGTGGATCGAACCTTCTTCATCCAAGGCATCTCCATCTCCTCCCAAAGGATCTGAGGGCTTAACAAAATCATTTGTTATCTCTATGTCTACAAAAAAAAAAAAAAAAAAAAAAAAAAAAAAAACCTGTCAAACATACTGCTTGGATATTCTGAATAACTGTCTTAAACTGTGCATTTGATGACGGAACATCTCTGGCAGTCTTCTTTAATTGGGGGTCATGAGTAGTTAGGGTGTGGACCCTGGAATTAGTATGTGCTAAGAGGAAAATTGAGAGCCAAGGTAAAAGTCATGGCCAATTGAACTAGCACACAGGTCTAACGCGCCCCCCTGAGCCTTGCATCCGTGGTAGAGAAAGCACGAGATGCAGAGATCAGGTAGTTACTGCAAAATGAGGCTTTAATCTGTCTCACACACGTGGGGAAACGCGGAGAGGCGCGGAAGGGGAGAGCTGAGGAAGGGGTCCGGCTTAAGTACAGTCTAGAGTGACGTATTCACTTCTGATTGGCTGTTCGTTCACCACCCAATATTATGCCTCGGGATTGGCAGTGACTTTGGCACGCCTATCAGCCTAGCAACTGCTCAGATAATTGTTTACATCTGGAGAAGACACGCGGCCAGCGCCATCTTGGAAATGCAAATGTATAGCCACTGCTAACAGCGGCTTCCTACACACAGGTCCCATAGCCTAAGTGGTAGGCTTAGGTGCAAGGTTCCCCTGATCACACCATCCCCATATGTCAGAGGAGACACTGAAGGTGGAGTAATTGCTTTGCCTCTGTTCTTTTTGATACTGTAGATGGGGATGCAGCCTCTGAGGCACTCCATTAGGCAAGGGAATCCATCCCCCTGTCATCTGAGACATGAGAAGTAATTCATCTTTCCAGTAGACAGGATGTTTTGGGTTGACCTACATTGCCAGAGCTGGACAAGCTTACACAGCCAGAACTGGAGACCTCTACAGAGGGAGAAGCAAGAGATTCTGGCAGGCCTTATTTTCCATGCACTCTTGTCCTGTAGGAAGGCTAGCGTGCAACTTACTCTGGTAGGATTATGTTCCATGCAAGAGAACTTGTGCTCCATGCAAGGGTACAGCTGGGGCCTGGGGATATTCTGCTTTGCTAAATATATTATAAATTTAACCCATTTTACTCAACCATTCAATTTTTCACAATCAGCTTTCAAAGTATGCCTGGTTTTCGAATATTATGTTATATTAAAAAAATTAAGTTTACCTTAAACCTGTTTTGAGTCACTTGCTTTAGGCTTAATTTTGACAACATGTACAGAAGGCTATAGGATAGGAGATAAAAATTGGTCTCAGAAAGACAAACATGGTATGTACTCACTTATAAGAGGAGATTGGCCTAAAGTTTAAAAACAAATAAAGGATAGTCATGCTACAATCCACAGACCCAGAGAGACTAAGTAACAAGGAGGGCTTAAGGTGGGGACACATTTATCTCCCTGGGAAGAGGAAATAGAATAGATTTCTCAAGTACATGGGGAATGGATCTGAGACAGTACTGGGGGAGACAACTGGAATAGGGCGGCATTTAGGGAGCAAGGTAGAAACCTAGTGCGATAGAAACTCCCAAGAATCTATAAGGGTGACCCTAGTAAAAACTTCTAGTAATGAGGGATACAGACCCTGAACTGGCCATCTTGTGTAACCAAGCAAGGCTTTCAGTGGAGAGATTGGGACATTAACCATTGTCCTGTCTGCAAGATGTCCTGGGGTAAAGGTGGTGCAGAGATCGCAGGAGTGGCCAACCAATGACTGGTCCAGCTTGAGACACATGCCACAAGAGGGAGTCTACTCCTGACACTGCCTGGATGGCAGAAACCAGAGGCCTGAGGCAGGATAGCCCAGAGACCTATGATAGAACCAAACATGACTCAGGGAGAAAAGGCAATGAAATGATTTCTTATGCAGGGCGGTGGTGGCGCACACCTTTAATCCCAGCACTTGGGAGGCAGAGGCAGGTGGATTTCTGAGTTCGAGGCCAGCCTGGTCTACAGAGTGAGTTCCAGGACAGCTAGAGAAACCCCTTCTTCAAAAACAAAAAAAAAAACAAACAAAAAAAAAAAAAAAAAAAAAAAAAAAAAAAAAAGAAAGAAAGAAAAAGAAAAATAAAAAAAAAGTAATAAACCCTTTCCTCCCCAACGTGCTTTTTGTTGATGGTGTTTTATCACAGAAATAGAAACCCTAAGATGTTAGCACTGGATATTCTGATCAACATTTCATTCTTTTCTTCATGTCTATGATAAACTATTATGTCACTCCCTCAACATCGTCTTTTTCTATGAAGAAAAGGGGAAGAGGTTCTTATCCCAAAGTACAAATCAAAATTCCATAACTGGACATTATATGACAGCCACCATGAAAAGTGCTAGGTTGTGTATTCCTTTCAGAGATCTTGACACTCAATACCTCCCGTGTCGTTCAACAATACGCTCAACTTTCCCATGCAGTGCTCTGGTGGAAAATGCAATTCACATGCGATTTTGCAGAAAGCAAGGACACCGTTATCTCATTCTTCAGGGTGTATTGGGTAGATGGTCCAAATTGTGTAAGGGCTTATGGGTGACATCACCTCTGACATCACAGGTCTTCTGGAGAGATGATAAAGCCAGGCGGCAGCAGCACACTCCAAAGAGTCCTAGAGGAGGAAGGAGTACAGAGTCACTGCCAAATCAGTTGCTGCCCCTTCAGCCAGATTCCAGGGAACCTTCCTGTGTTTCAGAATTATTCCCTGTCAGCCAGAAATCCATGGGATGCTGAGAGTTGACTTGTCTGTAGGTGAAATGTTAGGCATAGAGGAATGGCCTCCTTGCTGAGTCCTTTGGAGGAAAGATAAGAGTCCAGAAGCCCTTGGAGTGGGAAGAGGCCCTGTGACCATTCTTATGCAAATCTCCAGAAGCTTGGGCACCTTTGCCTGAGGTTGCCCCAATTTTCTCTTTGAAATGCAGATGGAGCAACTGGCTTTGAGCTTGAGCTAGTTCCCTTTGAAGATTTATTTATTTATTATTCTGATGAGTGTTACATTTTTTTTCCTTCTTTAAAAGAGATAAATATTTTTGTTTCCTGTTGCTGGGATAAACACCAAGACCAAAAGCAGCTTGGGGAGGAAGGGAGGGAGGGAGGGGTTAGTTTCACATTGCTTCCTGCAAGTTGAAATCAGGCCAAGAATTCAAGCAGGCAGCTTAATGTTGGAAAGCTGCTTCCTGGCTTGTTCCCCTGTGGCTTGCTTAGTTTGCCTTGATATGAGGCCCACCTACCTAGGGATGGTGCCACCCACGGTAGGCTGCACCTCCCACATCAATTAGTAATTAAATAAATGCTCCAAAGATGTGTTCATAGGACCAACCTGATGGAGACAATTCTTCAGTTCAAGACTGTCTTTCCATGTGTGCTACCAAGATCAGCTGTCATGGTTGCTCTCTGACATTTCTCCTAGAAGATTCCTTTAAAGGGGGAGAAGACCAAACAATGCAATCAGTTCTAGATTGTTTAATCAAAATGGATCTGACTCACCTGTTTCCCTCAGTTCAAAATGAATGACCCCAAGAAAGGGGGCATAATATATCATTATACCTGCCTCTACTGACTGCTCTACAAGTTTCCATACAAAATATTCTTTTTCTTTTCTTTTTTTTTTTTTTTTTTTTTTACATTTTTTTTTACTGGATATTTTTCTTTATTTACATTTCAATTGTTTTCCCCTTTCCAGGTCTCCCCTTTGGAAACCCCCTATCCTATGCCCCTCCCCTTGCCTCTATGAGGGTGCTCAACCACTCACCCACCCACCCACCCACTTCTGTCTTCCCTCCCTGACATTCCCCTACACTGGGGCATTGAACACCCTCAGGCCCAAGGGCCGCTCCTCCCACTGACATCCAACAAGGCCATCCTCTGCCACATATGTAGCCGGAGCCATGGGTCCTTCCATGTGTACTCTTTGGTTGGTGGTCCAGTCCCTAGGAGTTCCAGGGGGTCCGGCCGGTTGACCTTGTTGCTACTGTTGGACCCTAAGGTCCAAACCCAGAAGAAGCACTCCCACAGAAACTCTCATGGACAAGGGGTTCGATGCAAAAGCAAGAGGTTTATTGATTCCAGTGCACTGGGGTTCCAACCCCCACCCCCGGCCCTGCACACAGGCTAGAGGATCCCTGAGCTAAAGCTAAAAGCAGTTTTTATATGGTTTTCACAGGGTTACGAGGACAATCTTACAGTCTCCTCTTAGACAATGTTAACCACAAAGGCTGACCTCAAACAGCCACTCCCAACGCTCGGTTTCTTGGCAACTCATATTTGCACATCATCCTATGACAATGAGTGTTAGCTAAGTCTATCTTATCATAGCTCCTATTAACCCAGGTTTATTGCAGTAAGGGCCCAGCTTCCTGATAACCTTTTAATCCTCTTATCTTGGGCCCTTCCTGGAATGTGTGTTAAGTCTTTGGAATGCGTTTCTCCCAGAGCATGTCTCTGGAGAAGTTAATGGTTAGGCTGAGGCCTGAGATTCCTTCACTACAAAATGTTCTTAATGGTTTTGTTTCCCATCTGCAGGAGATGTTACACTGCTATTAAGAATCTCGTTATTAGGGGTCCATGAGGTAGAATCTTACCACCTAGCCTGATGACCTGAGTTTGATCCCTAGATCCCAGATAAGGGACAAAGGGGGGGATCTACCACTGCAGGTTTTCCTCTGACCTCCCATGTTCACTGTGGCATAAAGCTGCCTCCCCCACATGCTATGATAAGCAAGACCCTCACTCTATAGTGGAAAACCCAAGGGATTAGTGAAAGCAAAAGTTTTTACTATTTGACTCTGCAGAACAAAATGCCTGTGTAGAGAGGGGAAAAAGGCTCACATACACATTTGTCACAGGTAGTAGTTTTAAAAGTCTCTGATCATAAGAAAGAGCCTTCTTCCCCACACAGGCCGATACTCCAGGGAGTTAGTCTTTATGCTTTCCTAGCACAGCCTCCTTCCCAAATTTCCCATCTTGTTGGTTCAGGATACAAAGCCTTACCTAATGACTATTGTGGGGCTTGAGACTACCTCCCTTTCTGAGCAGACAGACTTTCAACCTCAGAGCTCTGGAGACAAGTAAATCTCAGCTGCCAACTATGGAAGAGAATGCCATAGCATCTCCTGCTGTGTCTGTGATTCTTTGATGAGCTTTTTCCCTTTAAACTGTATTATTTTCTCTCTTAAACTATGGGAACACTATTTTGTTTTTTTCCAGGTGTGATGTAGCACCTTAACACCACAGCAACTGCACTGGTTGTTTGTAAGGAACATTTTCTCCAACTGGTTAGCTGTGAGACCTTGTAAGTTGCTTCATTTTTACCGATGATCAAGAGCACCTGTCAGAAATGGACCCTGTCAGTCTAAATCAGTAATGCCTTCTTAGCTAGCAGGGACTCTGTACTGCAGGGGATGCTAATTCTCTTTATTTGTCTCAGCTAGTGAGCAGGCAGAGCTTCAGGTATGAAGGATGGGTGGGCATCATGGTCTAGACTCTAACACCCTCACTTTAGTGGTCCTCTTCTGTGCATCCACCTGATGGATAGGAGGGTGATGTGTGGCCTGTGCTCGATTGCCTGAGGAGTGATTAAAGGGTCCTCTGCTGGGAAAAATTGAACCAGTGGTCCAAGCAACTAAAGTCAGATTAGAGGTGTCCACAAATTCTTACTGCTGCCTCCTTCATTATACTGTCCCCACCCCCTGACTCGAGGATATGGAGAGGAAATTAGAATGAGAGGCCAGGGAGTCCCATGGTTCATTGCACCATGAAGGGTCTCAGAGATTCCTCAGGAAATCCTGCAGGAAGGATGGACTTGAGGATGGTAGACAGTCTCTTTTGCTCACTGTGCATGTGTGTCTGCAAACGCCAAAGTTAGGAGAGTAACGATCCACGTGTGGCAAGGAGGAAATTCAGTGTAATACAATGCAGTAGCTGGTTGTTGGTTTGAACTTCTAGAGTCTGACACCAGGCAGTTTATTTGAGGCATGTTTAAGTACAGTACAATTTTGGGATAAAGTTTCCTGGTGACAATAAACTCAATCCCATGTGGACAATAAAGCTCAAATCATGTCCACGGGCTCAGATCTTTTCAAAACCGACTTTAATAAGGGTTCTTAAATGCTTCAACCTCCCTTTTAACCCACCACCCACCAGAGGTAGTGGAAAAGAAAGGTTACTAGGAAATGGGGTTTATGGACCTATTTAGAAATAGTTCTTTGGGACTGTTTCAATCTTTGTTGTCATCAGCCTAGACCACTTGGCAGCAAAAGAGCAACACGAATCAGCAATGGCAATCCAGTCCACCCAGCAATCACCAGTCACAAATCAGCAATGGCAGTTTGATCCAGAAGAAACCAAGAGTGCTTTGGCCATTGGCCCAAGTCCACAGAAGTGGTAAGAATATCATGAGAAGTGCTTTGGAGGTGTCTATGAAGTCACAACAAGCAAAGATCAGCAACGCCATGTAAGGTGAACCAATACATGAGGGTCGTCAGCCTCAGCTAAGACTGCTGAGGTGGAGCAAGGCACACCAATGCCTGAGCCTCCCCACACTGTCTGTGGCGACATATTTATGTGCTTTCTAAACACCATGTTTCCTCTCATGTGTCTGCCTTAGCAAAACATCTTTTCACCTGTATCTGCTTCAGCAAAACATCCTTTCACCTGTCTGCCCCAGGAAAACATCATTTGACATAACTGGGTTCCCAATGAAACCAGAAATTTCCACTTCACGTGACTACATCAAAACTATTTGCAAAGTACACATGAGCTCTAACACAAAGGGAGGTTGTATAGATGGACTACTTGTGTTATCCTAAGGGCCTCGGGGAAGATCTGGTATGGTCTCGCTCATACAGATAGCACAGAGGTCACTGGGTTATCAACCACCTCTGCTGTTTGTAAACTCTGTGTGCTATCCCATGTAAAGATGAGTTCTATTGACTGAGAAACAATGCTCAAGATAAAGTTATAGAAAGAATGACTGCGATAAGCATATGAATCTGCATGAGTCAGGTATGGCCTGCTCCTACAGAGAGCACTGGTTATTTATTAGTGTTATCTATTCTCTAACTTTTGGCTGGAAAACAGGTTATAGATCTCCCTCGAGAAGACAATACTGCATCTTTAACATTCCTGGTTTGCCTACTGCTTATCTGTGAGCAGCACAAGGACCCTTGCACCCTCTACAACTGTGTATTTCTGCTTGTGGAATAACCTGACTTAAGGAGTGGGAAGGACAGGGAGATCATGTCTCCAATAGGTTTAGAAGTGACACCCATAAAGTCTCACCAACATTGACTGCTTAAGTGTGAGCTGAACACAGATGACACCAATAGACATGCTGACGTGCAAAAGTGGAAGTCCCTGCGGGTTCGAACCAGGACAAAGAATTACAGGAGAGTAAGAAACGATGAGAATGGAGTCTTCCCTATGGAGGAGCCCACCAACTGGTTATCCAGTACCAATGGTCAGCCCTGAAAACATGCAAGGAACATACTGAGCAGATTGTATTTATATATTTAGGAACACACATGCACACACACACACACACACACACACACACACCAATTAAAGAAAAGCCAATTTAATTTAAGAGAGCAAAGAGGGGTAGGAGGGAGAAACAAGAAGGGGCAAAATGATTATATTATAATCTCAAAAAATAAAACATTATAATAAAAAAAAAAGAGCAGAGAGAAATGAATGTACCCAGGGTGCTTGATCCTGCTGCTTCTACTCAGCTAGCTTTCTTCTTTCCCACACAGTTCAGGGCTCAGCAACAGTAAATGGTCTTCTATTCTTAGTTAACAACCAAGACATACACACACACACCCTACAAGCCCTGCCCAAGATGTGCCGACAGGCAACCTGACCTAGGTAATCAATCTGCTAGTTGAGATTCCCTTTCTCTGGTGATTCTAGCTGTGTCAGGTTAACAGTTAAAACTAACCAACACATCTGCTTTTCTATAGTCTCCTTTCCACACTGGTCTTTAGATTTGGTTCAGTTATCATCTCCAAGTCCGAGATATGAAAACCCTATGAAATTACTTGGGTCACTTGTAGTGCCAGCTAAGTGAGATCAATTATCTTCTAGGCCTGAGGCTTAAATAGCCCTTTAGGTGCCAGCTATGTTGTGTTGTCTTTATGATGGATAAAAATTAAGATTCTTGGGAAATGTATCTGCTTGCATTTGGATTTCACTGAATTTTAAGAGATCACTGAGAAGGCATCTCCAATATCGTATGTATGCAGTTTTGTGGCCCCTGTGGAGAACTCCTACTGACAACTCCAAATTTATGCAGCTGTTTCTATGTGTCTTTTTGTCTGTTAGTCTCTGCCTATAATGGCTGCTTAAGGGAGGCAGAAAATCTGATGACTGTAGCAATGGTCCCACAAGAGAGTCATTTGTTAGGGTTCCCTGGACTTGCAAGAGAAGAAGCAGAATCTCCCTCTTCCCACTGCAGATGACTCTAAGAGAAGAGGGTCTTTGTGGAGTTCTGTTTGGGGTTGTTTTTGGTCTTATGGTAGGCATGCTTGGTCCTTTGATGATCAGCTGTAACTACTCTGATAGGAAGAAAGATATTCTGCAGACATTTATGCTCTTGCATTGGCTGTTGAAATAAGCATCCTCACTAGGTGTAGTGGCACATGTCTTCAATTCCAGCACTGGAGAAGAAAAGGCAGGTAAGTTCTGAGTTCGAGGCCAGTCCTGGTATACTTATCGAGTTCCAGATCAGCCAAAGCTATATAAGGAGACCCTGTCTCAAAACAAATAAAGAAACAAAAAATCTGAAACCTTATGTGGGGGAGGGCATGTCACCAGAACTTTTCTCTTTGTTTCTCTTTTCCATGTTGTTCCACTGAATACATTTCCCTCTCTGTTGCTTGCTTCTTTCTTGTGTATGTTGAGGAAAAGTGACCAAGCCTAGTTTGTTAGGGCTACAGGGCCCAACTTTGACCCTAGATACTCTGGTCTTCTAAAAAACATTGGGGGCTGGGAAAACCATGTAAAGCCTGGTGCAGTTTTAAACATGGAATCCTAGTGTTAGTGGTAAGAGGGGAAATGGAAGCAGGGTTCCTGGAAGGTCCTGGGCCAGCTAGCAGCTATGTATACAGCAGCAGAAGCATGGGGTGGGGTGGAGCAGGAGGTGAGGAAGAGGGTGAAGAGGGGAGAGAGAGAGAGAGAGAGAGAGAGAGAGAGAGAGAGAGAGAGAGAGAGAGAGAGAGAGAGAGAGAAACAGACACATAGAGAGAGAGAGAGACAGAGGTCCTTTCTCAAACTAGGTAGAATGCAAGGACTATGACACTGAGGTTGTCCTCTGACCTCTACATGTGTTTTCTAACATATGTGCTACTTCTCCACCCTCTCCCAATCACATTAGAAGAATGAGTCTCATTCCTGAATTAGAGGGGATTCAAGAAGCTCACCAGAGATGTATGTGAATGGATAGTCATCTGAAGAAGGGTAGAAAGACAAAGCATTATTGGGTTACGGGATGGGGACTGGGCCTCTTGCTTAGAGAGGTAAGAAGCAAACGTTCCAGCACAGTTAACATTTACTGTGAAAATTCCCAACGCAGAGATAATAATGCTTCCAGATCTGTTAACATAGCAATGGCCCAGTGCTGATCAAATCCCTTCCCTGCAGGAGCCCTTGACACCATTACCTCTCCTCGTAAGGCCCCAAAGACAAGTCAAACTCTGAGTCTACCAAGGCTCACCAGAGGAACCAATGAATACTTTAGTTGTACAGAGCAATGCGTGAGGGATTATGGGTAGGGCAGAGGAGACCTTAAAGCAACCACAGTGGAAGACTGTAACATGGATTATAGCATCTTTATGCTGCCTTCATCCTTAAGTACCTATCATCTAACCCCTCCCTAAGACCTCAATGTACAGTTAGGGTAGAACTGGTTATTTATAACTGGATAGGAGAAGTGGCTAGACACTTAGGCAAGGGCCCATGACCTCCCACCTCTTGTTTCTCTCAGAGAAGATATACAGTCAACAGGCCTAGCTGTGATGATCATTTGAGCACGGCCCAGCAGAACATCTGAAGATGGTTGTAGTGTGCCTTGGAGAATAGTCCCATATAACTAGGCTTAAAGCTTGACCACATAGGGCCTTGGGTATGGCCTCATTCCTCTCCCTCTCTGGGAATCCCAAGCAAGACTATTAACTTTAAAGATCTCCTTCTGCATCTATCATTTTATCTCCTGAGTTGTAAACCTGTCTGGTGTCCTCAGGAACCACCCTGTGATCTTGTATAGAGTCCTTAGCAACTCCTTGAAGATAATGCATTTTAAAAAAATCATAAAACTCTCTCTTCATATGACTATTTTCTAATGTCATCCTGTAAAGCCCAAAGTAGAGCCCAAAGTAGGTCACAAGGGAGTGGTTCATTCTCAGCCGCTAAGTCTGCCAGTGCCTGTCTACTTAATAATACCCAAGAGTTCTACCATCTGAAAATGTCTCCCATCCAATCCTCTTCCTCATCCTCATAAGTTGCAGTAGTCATTGTGGTGTGGTTCACTTTTGTAGGAAAAATACAGGTTTTGCATCTTATGAGCATTCACAGATCATTTCCACAATATGTAAAAAAAAAAAAAATGAGTCTTTTATCCTGTAGAAAGATGAATTCAAGATTGGTTTGTGCTGTTGTAGAAATGCATCAGTAGTTACTTGTTTTTTGGACTCTATTCTAATCTTGAGATAATTATACATTGACCTGCATTTGTAGGAAATATTATAGAGAGAGCTTATTAACACTTCACCCAATTTTCCTCGATAATGGCTCACAACTCCCCTCTATGGTGTAATAACTAGGGTATTGACAGGTATTCAATTAATATCTGCTTGAATTCTATCTTACAGGATTCCTCCTCTTGTGTTCCTATAGCGTTACAAGAACTCCATCATTTCTTCACTTTATCTCTTATGCCAGGTTACCATTATTTTGTGTTCCATTTTAGATTTCTTTTCTCGTCTTATATGTTTAATATTGACAGCAATTGTGGGTTCTGTGATGATACTGTGGGAACCAAAGTCAGCTGCATGGTGATTCAGTAAAATATGAGCCATTTGGGGGAAGATGATAGCACTGAACATTAGAGACAGGGTTCTTTGACAACAGTAGTCATGACTCTTGTCTCTCTGTGAGTTGAACATGACTTATGAGTAGCATGTACCAGACTCGGTGGTAGATTAAATCCCCAAAGACAGAAGAGTTTTCTAACAGAATTGTACAGAGGGAAAAAGCAGTAACAAAGTGGTTTGCTTTTCAAATGTCTTCTGTGAAGCAGAAGTAGGGATAGAGGGGCTTTATGCTTCTTTCTATATCATGAATGAACACATATTGGCTTTATTATTTGGAAATAAAGGTCAGTGCTATCTAGATGATCAAGACTTTTATTAGGACTTCTGACATTTCCCCAAACAACTTTCATTGACATTCTACAAACAATGACATATAGAGTTCCAATAATTTCTTCTGTCAAGGTGCTTTATATACCTGTTGATTTCTGTAACATTTGTCATTTCTGGAAGCATTTCAGTACAAACCTGAGGACCTTTAACTCAGGATACAAGAGACTCTTGATTGGTCATCTCCTCTTTTGGATGTAAATAATGTATACCGACTTGCCATTTGCTGGGGCTCAAAATTGCCCTCGTGTCTTCTCAGGTAATAGTATTTCAGGAAAGCTTGAAAATTTGTGCTGCTGCTGTTATTGTTGTTTGTGGTGGTGGTGCTAGTGATGGTATGTGGGGTGTGTGTGTGTGTGTGTGTGTATGTGTGTGTCTGTTCATGTGAATGTATGTTTACACACAGGCTTTAAGATGAACTTTGGTATAGCTAAACAAAAAATTACCATCATGAACTCTTCAAAGTAGATATATTTCTTTGCTACACCAGGATCTGTCCATCAGTTCTTACCTGGGGGACAAGACACTGACACATGTACTTCTTCTGTTTCCATAATACGTTGAGAACATCCATCTTGCACCCTTGTTTATGATCAATACAATATTCTCCACTCTAGGGATTGGGATGGCGATATTTTACACCTCTGCAATTCTGAGGAAGGGTTTGATGAGAACCATCAAGACTAATGGGCCTTTTTCGATTTGTCCATTTGACACATCTGAGTGGAGACTTAACCTCTTCAGTGTTTATTTCTTAATTCTCTGGTTCATTTCCACAATTCAGTAGAAAGCCACCAAACATTTTACTTTCAACCCTATGCTGTCACTAGCCTCATCACCACAACAGGAACCTGGGACATCAATGGGCCCAGGAGGGCTTGGTTGTCTTGGGAGCCTTGAGGAACTTTCAGATTCTCTTCATCTCTATTACCTTGAGGTTCTCGTGGTGCAAAGTGATTGTGATGTCTACTTTCCTATCTCTTCTATGATGCCCAGGGAGTCTATCGGATCCTCTGATATCTGTGGGTCTTAGACTACCTGTTTGCTGGTGACCAGAAGTACCTGGAGACTTCTTGGGTACCCGCATTGCCAGAGTATCCTTGATAACTCTTGATGCCATCAGAATCATCTGCACCAGTTTCGTCTTTGTCATTGCACTGGGTCATGCAGACCAGGAACACTTTGGGAGTCAGTAGGACCTGGAGCACCAGAATGACCAGCTGGGAGTTCTCCTCTATCACCATTTTCTATGGCTCATCTAACATGAGAATGTGAGCCTGGATAACCAGCAAGCACCAGGGAAGCCATCTTTACCATGGTCACTTCTTGTTTTGGTAATACAATTGATCCAGGGTTTCCATCTCTCCTAGATTAACCAGTTGAACCAGCCAGACTAGGAAGACTTAGAGGTCTAGGGGCACTTTATAGCCACTCATTTTCCATTTTCATCTCTGGTACCCAGAAGACCCAGGATTTCCTAGGTCCTGGCACACTTGGCCATCCTGTGAAACTTAATGCTCTAATAAGCCCTCTAATCCCAAGTTAGCCTGTAAATACTACAGGGCCATGGGTATCAAATACATTCTAGGTTGGCCAGTGTTACATTTTGCTCTAGCTTCTTTAGGATTGCCAGGAAGAGCAGGGTTACCTTAGGATTTTGTGGCAGGGCATCTTTTCTTGGAGCATCACTGCTACCCAGAGGACCTTGGGTTACTAATAGTTTTCTGAGAATCAGGAGGTGCAGAAGGACCATGACCATCTGGAAAGCCAGCAGCGCTAGGGCCATCAGGACTGCTGTATTCACCCTTGGTACCTTGGGGACCAGGAGAAACAGTTTCTCAGGACCTCCAGGGTCCTACAATTCTAGGGAACCTCCTTCCTAATCCTTACCAGGAGTCTTCTCTTTCTCTTTAACAATCAGGCCTTCCATTCTGCCTGGAAGCATCAGAAACACCATCAGGTCCTGGAGGCCCAAGTTTATCTGTCACTATGGCCACCTCAAAGTCCAGTATACTTAGAAGTATTGGTCCAATGTCATCATCCTTGTCTCCAGGTTGATCAGCTGGGCTAAGAGTGTACAGTAGGACCAGAAGGACATCTTAGATTGTCTTTCCTTGGATTATAATCAACACTGGCATCACTGGGTTCACTCTATTACATTTTGGACCAGGACTTCCAGTGCCTCTTTTTCTAGGCATTCCTCTGACCAGGAGTACCAGAAGCTCCAGGGCTCAGAAGGGTTATTGGCTTCAGAAAGGCAGATCTACCTTGGCTTCATTCACTGGGGCAACAGAGCCAGCCTTCCCTTCAGGAGATCCAGGGATCAGTCTTAGGCTGTAAATTTAATTCACAAGGTTTTCTTTTTTCTCCTGGAGGACCACTGGTACTAGGCTTGCCTTATAATCCTTATGGGTAAAAGACTCTTGCTATATGGGGCTATAAGGCCAAGGGGATTCTGAGATGCAGTTTTACTGTTCTCCCTAGAGAGACCCAGAAAGTTAGGTCCTGCAGGGTGACCTCTCCATTCGTGGATCACTATCTTCAAAGCTTCTTTCATCTGCATTTCTCTTCCCTATGGTGAGACCTGCTTCTTGGTAGAGACTTCCCAAGACTGATCAGTATCTGACATGCAGTAGAATGTCTGAGATGCTATACTATACATTGGTAAGCATTGCAAGGACTTGACAGAGCCAAGAACACAGGAAAAGCCAGAAGGGATGACTTGTGCATGCTGGGAGCTGGAGGGCATAATCTAGCCTGTTACATTTTGCTCCAGCTTCTTCAGGCTGGCTCTTCTATCCAGTACTAGACAGGATTTAGGGTGAACTGGGGACACATGTGTCTTCTTTACATGTCCATGAACTCCCATGATTATGTACAACAGATCATGTAGCAAATTGGTGTCCTACAGATCATATGCCTTGCCTTTGTTGGTCTAAGCCATGGAGTTCCAAGCTTCTGCAATATGCCCAACCTCACAGAGTTTAAACACTCACCTGTCTCTCCTTTCTTGCTGCAGGACATATCTCTTGGTGTGGAGCACTCTGCTTACTTGGCATGCCTATCCTCTGGAACTATTCTTTCTTTTGCATTTGCCTTTTGATGTTGTTTTTGAGATTATCATATAATGCTTGGAAAGTACCATTTAGGCAGTTAGATAGATCAGACTTTCAGGTTCTAGAATTCTGAGCAAAGAATTTGATTATTTTTTTTTCAGAACATTTTGTAAGATAGACTAAGGAAACATAAAGGATCTCATTGTTGAATTAAAAATAGTTATCATATATACTTTGTGTAATTTGCATTTGAATTAGGATTTTGGTTCTTTTTGTTGTTGAAAACAATTAAGAAACCCCTTTCATCTGTCAGAAAGCCATTCCTATAGGGTTCTTCCTAACACCACTTGTATATTAGGTTATGATAAAATTTCATGTATAAATCAGGTAGCAGTAGATTAACAACACTCACTAAAATACAGAAAGATTAACAATACATTGTAGCAAAAGTTTGGTTTAAGAGACAAGATTATGTGAGCAGCTGCAGAAACAGCTCAGCGGCTAAGAGCACTGGCTGCTTTTCCAATATAACCTGGGTTTGATTCCCAGCATCCACAATGAGTAACTCACACCTACTTGTACCTCCAGTTTCAAGGGACATGATACCCTCTTCTGGACTTTGGTGCACATACATGAACACACGGGAAACATCCATATGCACAAAATAATAAAATGTATAAGAAGTAAAATGATGGATAAGCATTATGGGACAGTCAATCTAATCACTGAAAAAGCTGTTAAAGGACAGATTAAGAAGGCCATATACACCAAGTGGATCCACTGTGTGAACTGGTAATTCATAACTTGGTCATACTAACATGGGGTATCATGAGATGCCCCCACACTGCTCAAACTGCACATAATTTAGAGCTCATGAGTTATATATATTTTTCATTTGATGTTTTGAGATGAGGATTGTCTGCAGGTCTCTGAAGTGTTGGCAAGTGAAACTACAAATAAGAAATCTTATGCATCAAGAACAGGTTTGTGGCTACATCTGAGCTATATCTGAAAACATCTTCCCAAATCACCTGGGAAGAAAGTCTCAATGAGAGATTGTTTACATTGAGTTGGACTGTGGATGTGTCTATGGGGGGGGGGTTGTCTTAAATAACTAATGTGAAAAAAAACTAATGTGGGTAACACCATTCCCTAGGCAAGGTGTCCTAAACAGTGTAAGAGTAGAACGATTGAACTGGGCATAAGCAAGTGAGTGACCACATATGGCTCTGCTCACATTGGGTGGTGCCATTCCCTAGGCAGGGGATCCTGAATTGCATAAGAACAAGGAAATCAAGCTGAGTGCAAGCAAGCAAGCAAGCAAGCAAGCGAACACACATTCATTAGTTGCCCTCTGCTCTTTATTAAGTATGTGATATTATCTGCTCTGACAATTACCTGCCTTGATTTCCCTGCTGTCACAGACTGTAGCCTGCAATTGGGAACTGAATAAACTCTCACATTGCTTTTGGTCAGGATGTTTTGTCACGGCAGCAGAAATGAAATGAGGACAGCTCTTTTCCCCTGCGGTTTGAGTCACAGCCAAGACTTCTACTGGAAGAAATTAGTAAAAGAATTTTACTGAAGATTGCTGCCATTATTTGTGCAATTTTGCTTCATGTAGTTATGTGTTCGGAACGCATCTTGTGTGAAACACGAACCTAATTTTATCTTTTTTTTCCTCTCGGATATTCAATTAGCCCAGTATTAGTATTGCAAAGGTAGGTTTTGCATATTTAATTAAGATATTGTCTTTGCCCTGCATTATATTTCTGTATGCGTTTACACCATGATTGGTCTATTTCATTCCACTCTGCTTCTTCATGTGGTCCCTTCTGTACTAATATCTTCACCATACTGTCGATACTTGAAAACATGTTTCTATATGTTCTAATTATTATAGTTCAAGAGGAGAATCACTATCCCCATCTCCTAGAGCTGCTTAGGTTTGCTCTGGCTCACTTTACCTTCAAAGCTACTGGTGGCCACTGGGTCTCTCATATGCCGTAGCACACAGATACTTCTCCTGTTGTCATGTTTACGTTATCTATTTTTATCTTATGTGTAAGTATTTTTGCCCACAAATATGTCTATATGCCAAGTGTGTCCAGTACCCATGGAAGCCAGAAAAGGGCACCAGATCCTCTTCAACTGGAGTTACAGTTGTGAGCTGCCATGTCCGTGATAGGAACTAAACAAAGGTCATCTGAAAGAGCATTTAGTGCTCTTAACCACTGAGCCATCTCTCCAGTCCCTACTTCTATAATTAAATGACTACTGTAATTGTACCGTTAAACCCAAACTCACAGGATAACCTATTGTTAGGTTAGATAGTAGCAAACTTAATTTTATCTGCAACATGATCTTTTTACAATACACTCAAGTTTAAAGGTTAAAAAAAAAAGTTGTCATCTCTGGTGAGCTTCCGACATTCATTATTCCAAATTGTATAAGTGTATACTTTTATATAAGAACCAGAGGGGCTGGAGAGACTATTCAGTCGATAGAAATGCTTCCTGCTCTTTCTTCACAGCACCCACATGATGGTTGACCATCATCAACTCTAGTTCTAGTTCCAGGGTGTGATGGTTTATATATGCTTAGGCCAGGGAGTGACACTATAAGGAGGTGTGGTCTTGTTGAAATAGGTGTGACCTTGTGAGTCTGGACTTTAATACCCTTGTCCTAGCTGTCTGGGAGTCAGTGTTCTGCTAGCAGCCTTCAGATAAAGTTGTAGAACTCTCAGCTCCTTCTGTATCATCCCTGCCTGGATGCTGCCATGTTCCCACCTTGATGATACCGGACTGAACCTCTGAACCTGTAAGCCAGCCCCAATTAAATGTTGTCCTTTATAAGGCTTGCCTTGGTCATGGTGTCTGTTCACAGCAGTAAAACCCTAACTAAGACACAGAGGATCCAACACCCACTTCTGGATCCTTGGACACCAGGCATATAAGTAGTGCACATACATGCAGGTACAACACCCATACACACAAGTTACAAAAAGGACTGTTGACCTACAAACCCTTTCTCTCTAAGGCCACAGGAAATCACAGATCCTCTGGATTACCCCACCCTCCCTTTAAACCTTCTGTATACGTGTCTGTCAACCTGTGGGTTGTGCCCCCCTTGGGGTTCAAATGACCCTTTCACAGGATTCTTCTAAGACCATCTGAAAACACAGATATTTATATTATGATTCATAACAGTTATGAAGTAGCAACAAAAATAATGTTATGGCTGGAGGTCAGTACAACATTAGGAACTGTATTAAAGGGGTGCTGGATTAGAAAGGTTGAGAACCGCTGTTCTATATAGTGTTGTTGGAAGTCTTACTCTATGTGAACGACACTTTTCTGTGAATCATCTGCTCTCTGAGGAAATGAGGAAGTCAGTAAGTTTACCCTGACCAGACTCAAGTGGAGGAAGAATTGGGTAGGTTGAGGATTGTGGGGGCAAAAACTTATACACTGCTGCCCCCTGCAGGATAAGGCTAAAACAGCCATCAGTGGTAATTTGATCAGAGCTTGCCAAGTGCAGCTCTTACCAGCTGAGCCACCTCTCCAGCCACCCCCAAGGATAGTTCATTATATGCATACACTGTGGATTTATCAGATGTCAGTAATCCTCATGTCCGTCACTGCAGTATTTGTAGTTTCTCTGTAGTGAGAACACAATAAATCCTTTCCGTGATTTTTGAGATATTCTATATATTTGAATTTTGACAGGGTCAAGACAGCTCAAACCGGCCTTAGACTTACTGTCTGGAGAGGAAGACTGTCTCGCTTTACTGGTCCTTTTGTAATCACCTAAGCACTAGGATTGCAGGTGTGCGTCATATTGCTAGCCACAATTGTCTTGCTACATATGTAGCGGATGACCCGAGTGTCCCACCACTACTGACCACACACACCTTGCTGGGTGTCAGTCCCAGCTCTCATCCCTCCGTTTAATCTGCAACTTTGCACTTGCTGGACAATTTCTTTCCCTTTTCTACACTACCCTCCATCTATGGGGGCGGGGGCGTGTTTCTTTGTTTAGGTAACTGAACTATTGCCTTTAAAATGCATTTTAAATATATTCTTTGAAGATTTTTATACATGCATAGGTAATATTTCAATTATGTTCGCTCCATCTCCCCTCCCACCAAATCCTCTCCACTTCATCTCTCTTTTAGAAACAAACCTGAATGCAATTATTGCCGCGCATGCAATGGGGGGGGGGGGGGTGAGCTACCCTTTGGAGCGCACACACTCTTAAGAAAATTGACCCTTCTTCACCCAACAAACTACTAAATGCCAGCTGCTCCTCAGCTAGGGGTGAGGGCTCTTCATCACCTCCCTAATTCCAGTTGGAGATGATTGGCCTGATCGGGTGTAGTTAATCGTGGCTGCTCATTGCTTCACTCTCTGGCTCCTCGCTCTCTGGCTCCACGTTTCCACAATGCTTCTGAGCCTGGTGGATAGAGAGTGTACTGTACAGTTGTTCCATTTAGGGCATTACATGCGATGGATTAAAAACAAGAACTGTAACGGCCCTAGTTTTCTTCTTAAATGTTTCCTACATGTGGCTATTTCTCAGGGACCTCTGGAAGGCGGACGGTAAGTCATAAACTCACAGTCCGCGTCGTGAGGAGTTTCCTGCCTTGTGAGTGTGGCAGGCTTGATTTTAAGGATGATCAAGGTGCGAGTTTAAAGATTAGCCTGGGAGCGAATGAGTGTCCCTCAGAGTGAGCCGGCTTTCCTTCTCTAGATTGACCACTAGATGGCAGGAAAAATCCATGTACCTGCCTCGAAGCTCCCGCCCCGCACCCCCTCTTGCTTTGGGTATCTAAGGCCATCAGTCCAGCTGCCTGGAGAATACAGAGGCCAAAGGACCATTGTGATGCCAGCCCAACTCCTTGTAAACACTAGGAATCTGACCCTGTCTCTCCCAATAGTCTTTACAGTTAATCTCGACTTCCTACTTGTTAGAGCGCATCAGGAGGGGGTGGCCTACTTTGAGAACTATTTCTTAAAAACCCAACTGGCCATTAGGTATCACATGTGTTTTACTATTACATTCTTTCATATCTTTCATTATTATTTTATGTTTCCTACCAGAATTTTCTGTAGACGTTACTTGACAACCCAAAGTGATGGATCTCTAATGGCCAGCATTAGAGTATGGAATAGCCTTGGAGAGGAGAGGAGAGTTGGCCAAGCTTCACAGTCCAGTCAGTGGGAGGCAGCCGGGTACTTCTGTCAGCAACAGCTGCTGTTGGCTGGGTGCTTTCCAGGCACCAGGATTTGCGCTCAGCATTTTATAATAGGCGAGTTTTTCTAACTATTCAATGAGCATGTTCTTCATGGTATACACTGAATATATTTCCAAGACCAGAGAACAACCAGAGAATTCAAGGAATTTCCTCAAGGTCATATTTTAGTAAAGTATGTGGGTATTTTCTTTCAATTTATGTCTACTACATAGAATTAATGGTGCAGAGCTTGTTGTCAGAGACGTCTGGGCTTTATGAATTCATATGAAAACATCTTGCTCACCCGACCTGGAGAACTCATCTCATTACTAGCCCACTGGGACGAGGGCATTAGGAAATGGTTTGTTCTGTGCTTCCCTGGGTCAGGGCAACTGTTAAGCTAATCCTTAGGGGTCTACTGTGATGATAGGGAGGCCACTGTGAGCAGAATATTTTGACCCTGGGCTGACCTGTGGGCTCCAATTACAGGACCGTCTTTAGCGTGATGGATGAAGTAACGACATCATACCTCCCAGCCTGTCCTGTGAGACCAGCTCTTTAACCTCTGCCTCCTCCTCAGGGAAAGGCATAGTTCCGTTCTCCCTCATCTTCAGTGTGTCTCTGATGCTCTACACCTCCAAGCTACCCAGGGACACAGTGAGCCTCGTATTGTGCTACAACAGTCTATGCCTGGGAAAGAGACTGTCTCTTACTGCTCTGTTTCTGGAACAATTACAACTCTTGGGCAAAAGGAGAAGCTTGTTTCAGATGTCTCTGAAGTGTGCCTCACGCCAGGCACGGTGGGAAATGCCTGAATCCCAGGAGGCTGGAATCAGGTGTTGCCAGGACCCAGGAAGCCTTCCTTTGGGTCTTCATGCCTTGTCCCTCCTTCTCCATACGTTTTCATTACTCTTGTCTCTGCTCCCAGCGTTTCCTGCTTGTTAGCAAATGTCCTGGCCACCAGCAGTTCCACCAATTCCTCTGTCATTTGTTCTGCCTCAGGGGGGAAAGCTGACCCCGTCGATGTTGGCACACTATCCACCATTATGCAAGGACCTAAATATTTCTTTGTCTCAGGGCGCAGCTGACTTCAGAGGCTGATGGTTTTGTTTTCCCGTTGTAATGGGACTGTTCTTGCTTCCTTTTAGATAAGGCTGTGTCAGCTCTCCGACCATAACCTGTTCATTTAAAGAACTTTTAAAGTCAGCTGTGATTCACAGTCCTAGAACTGGGGGGAAAAATCTGTGTCTTTGGAGATAGAAGAATGCTTTTATTGTTTTGTTTTGGTTTTTTTTTTGTTTTCTTTTTAACATCTGTTTCTTTCTCTCCCTCCAACCTCACAGAGCACGGGCTTTTCCAGGTCTCACATGCCTCACTCACAGCAGAGACTGCTTTAGTTGGCTTTAATGAACACTGTTTCCAGCAGCCCAGATTTGAGAATTTTAGTGTTTAGATTTGTAGGCACCATCAAGGGGCCTACATTCTTGGAGTCAGTCTGAACACCAGTGACAATTTTGCTAGGCACCTGGGACTCTGTATGATTGCCCTAAGGGAGCAGGTAGACCCAAGTGCCATCAACAAGTGTTGGGGCCTCACTTCTGGGCCTTTCCTTCCCTGTCACCCCTCCATGTCCACTGGGTATTCAGAGAGTGGTCTATGCCATGTGTCCGCTTGCTTGGGGACTGGGGAAAAGCACCAGAGACCAAACAACTAGAATCAGAGCCAATCTCCCAGAGGGCTCTCTGAGTATCTCTGCTGCTACCTCATTTTCACCATGCTCCGACAAGTGTATCTGGGGAGCTTAGGGCCAGGGATTAAGAAGGGCTCTGGTCTGACCCAGTGTGAGGTATCTTTGCTTGACAGGGAAGGAGGACAAATAATCTGAGTTTGCTCAAAGAGTGAGAAAGATAATTTGACAAAGGGAAGGAGAAAAGAAGGAGAGAAGGATTGGCAGTAGTTTGGCCATAAGGTCATGAATGTGTCCTGTGGACCGAGGGGAGTCTACAAAGAACTCATCTTGCATGTCCATTCTGGTCTTGTTTTTATAACTGTCAGCATAACACAGCAAAAATCAATTTCAGGTGGATGGTAAGTCAAATACAGGAAGTGAAGCAATAGAGACTCCAGAGTGCATTGGAGGAGATTATCTTTAGGGCTTTGTGGGTGACAACTGGCTCTCTAATGGGAAACGCCCACACGCTCATACCTACCAAGTCAGCACTGCCCCGAGTGCTTGTCTCAATTTTCCACACACAGTTCAGTGAGGTGAGAGGAATTCGCTACTCCTGACTCTCAGACAGTCAAGATTCCCTGTCTGACTGACTTTGTGAAGAATGTGGGTGTGTGCTGAGCAGGGCTATTTCTGTATAACATATATATTATGATATACATACATACATAAACTTTTTTTTTTCCTGTGGCCAGACTGAAGGGCGTGAGATTTCTCATCTCAAGCTACAGGTTAACTGCAATGATATTTGTAGTTATGAATCAAGCATTTATTGAAAAACATTTTATATATTAATTAAATTTATTTATGTATTTTAGTGTGTGTGTGCATGTGTGTACAAAGGTGTGTACATTCTATAATGGTGTGTGTAGAGGTCAGAGAACAATGTGTGGGAGTTAGTTCTCTCCTTCTACCACGTGGAATCAAACTCAAGTCATCACATTTGGAAGCAAGACAAGTTCCTTTACCTACTGAGCCTTCAAGCCAGCAACAAATCAAGCTTCTTTTAAAACAAAGTGCTAGGTATATTGACATGAAGGTTAAAATATCTAATATTTTACTACTGACACCAGGGGTTGAGCATGCTCAATCCTTAGAACAGTCCTATGAGGCCAATACAATTACGCTGGTAAAACTGACTGATAGAGAGTGGCAACATGACACCAAAGATGATAAGCTAATGACTGGAGGAGCCAAGACCCCTATCTGGGAAGATATGTTTATCTTTCGTCTATGTAATAAAAAGAGATAGTTGGTCCTAGATGGTTTAGCAGCTTTTAATAGTATATCCTGCCCATCACACCCCTGTAGGACCATCTTACCTTCTCTCACCAGAATCTCTGGGCCTCCATATTCCTTCCTTTGAGCTGCATTCCACGGGGTTATCTTCGAAGTAAATGAAGAGACCATGGAGCTGGGTTCCCTTGACTTTGGGACTTCTGCCAATCTGCTTTCCGTGGCCTGTGTCAGTGGTCACAGAATGATGTGCTTGGTGTCTCAGACAGGTGAAGAGGGCTACTTCTAGAAACAGATGAAGTTATTTGGTTGTGTCAGAGTCATAGCATTAGAACAGCTGGCAAACAGTATCAGGACTCATACATAGTATATATATATGTATATATACATATATATACATACATAGTATATATGTATATATATATACATATATATGTATGAGTCATACATAGTATATATATATAGTATATACATAGTTTTTTACTACTTTAGGAAATGCTTTGCTTCATTGTCGTCCATTCTACCTCGTCCCCAGATAACCAGGATCAGAGATGAAGAGGATGCTAATGATAAAGACCATTCGCCCTTCTCTTGGATATAGAACAGCAAGTACTTTGCCTTTCCTTGTATCCCATGTGATTATATAACACAACACACACCTTTGCTTTAAGCACCGCCTCTCCCCATAAGAATCATTGCTGTGATAAAAAAACAAAAAACAAACAAACAAACAAACCATCACAACCAAAAGCAATTTCTAGAAGGAAGGATTTCTTTGGGGTGACAGTCCCAGAAGATAAGAGTCAGTCATGGTGGGAATCCAGGGCAGCAAGCAGTAGGCGTGGTCGCTGGAGCCACAAGCCAAGAGCTCAGATTTTAATTATAACATGAAGGAGAGAGCAAACCAGAAGTCGGTGAGGCTTTTAATCTCAAAGCCTTCTCTTAGTGACGTAGTTCCTCCAACAAGGCTGTACCACTTGAATCTCCCCAAACAGTGCCACCACCAACTGCCTAAGAATATGGAGTGGGATGGGGTGGGGGAGGGTATCTCTCATTCAAAGCGCCTCTCCCTCCATACCTCCCTGTTGGGGGCCGACTTTTAGCAGAAAGCGGCTATCAGCTTTGCAGCCATCTTGAGCCATATACCCTGACATGAGACTTGGATTACAATAGCCTACAACAGCTGAGAACACTCCGATAATCTTGGTTTAGATACCTTGAGATTAAAGGTGCGTGAGATTAAAGGTGCGTGAGATTAAAGGTGTGTGACTTAAGAGTATGACTTAGAAGTATAGAGATCAGAGTTAGAGACAAGACCTAAGGGCATGATTAAAGGTGTAACTTAAAGGCGTGGCTTAGAAGTGAGACATATAAAAGGCAGAGACGGAACAGATCAGAATCAGACTGAGATCAGAGAATCAGGCACATCAGACATTAGGTAGAGTCTGCTCTCACCCTCGCTCTTGCTGAACCCCGACCCGCAGACCGGAGCGGCAGCTTGGGCCGGGATACAGTGGCCGCCCAAACGTGGGTTGGCCCAGGCCTCAACATTTTGCCTGGGCTGCGACGTTTTTGGCTGCCCCAACGTGGGGCTAGTGTGGACCCCAACACCTCCCTCCATCCGCCTGCTCTGATGATGCCACCAACTCTCTCATGCCAACTTATGAGATAGTCCCCGGGTCGCCTCTGATTGACAGGTAACTCTGAGCGCTCTGGATTGATAATGTTGTTTTTAAACAAATGATGATATGTTCAGTGCAATGGTAACTGAGGTTTTGGAAAATTCTGAAGGAATACAGTTGTTGTATTGCGTCCTGTGTCTCTGTTCAGGGGAGGCGGAACGAAGTCTGAACCGGGTGTTCAGAAGTCTGAACACTCTGTGTTCTCCTTCACTAGAAAGTAAGGGGAGGCAGCTGAGTCTAGAAGGAAAACAAGGGGAAGGTGGAGCCTGGGACAAGCAAACCTGGCCCGATTGGGAGTGAGGGCTGTAAGGGCTGGAGAAGACCTTCCTCAGGACTTTTAGGTGTGGCTCTTAAAAACTAAGGCCTTCCTTCTGGGGATTCTTAGTAAAGCAGCTGCCTGAGACTGATCCTTCCTTGCTCATACTGGTTTATTTGATGGTGGATGTGAACCAGGTGGGGTGAACCAGGTATCAAATACCTTTTGTACGAAGGAAGACCTAGGAAGGGAAGCTCATTGGCTGAAGGCTCAGGGTTATTTAGATACCTCATTAGCATGGAGAAGAACTACAAGTGTTTATGCTATGGGACTGATTACCGTGGTCCACAATGGGGTGCCCTGGTTACATGTTCCAGAGCAGGTAGAGCCAGGGAGGGAAGGACTTCTCTCCTGCCCTTAATTCTGAGATTCGCAGGTTCGAGCTTATTCAATCTTACTATTTCTTACGCCTGTCGATAACAAGGTTCCACATGCCCTGCATACAGTGACCTTTCCCTTGTCTTTCACAGGACTCCCCCATGCCACCCCAAATTGTATGTATTGAAGAACGGGCAAAGAAGTAATGGTGCTTTTGTAAAATTTTTGTCATTGTTTTAGCTTGTTTGGCCACAATTTACATTCCTCTCCCCTCATATTTCCATCCTATTTGGCTGAGAACCCTCAAAGATGTCTGAACAACATAGTGGATACAAACTGGATGATAAACAGAATATGGTTCCAGTAGGGTAAGAGAAGGAGTCTGGGAAGTCTGACCACCTGTGTTCTATCCTGGGACCCATGTGATGGAAAGACAGAACTGACTTCTGCAAACTATCCTTTGACATGTATGCCATGGCATGTGCATGCCCCCACCCCCAACACACAAAGTAAATAAATATATGTATGGAGAAATAAGAAAATGATGTTTATAGGAAATAGACACTTGGGACTTCCCAGTCTTGGAGGAAAAATTTTCATCAGGATCTATTCACATGGGCTCCAAGGTGGCTCTGGAAGCTTGTCATCCAGTCCGATGACTTCAGTTCTATCCCCAAGAACCACAATGTAGAAGGAAAGAGTCAACTCCCAGGGGTTGTTCTTTGACCATCTTGCACAAATATACATATGCATACACATGCACATGCAAATACACACATGAATAAATAAATGCAATTAAGAAATTAAAAATCTATACTCACATGCCTTACCCCAGATATTCCAGGAAGCATGAGACAGCGCATTCTGCACCATCCCGGGAATCTGATCAAGTTGAAACTGAAAGATTCCTGTTGGGCTGTGTTTGAAGTGATGCTGGTGTAGACAGACCCATGATTGTTTCAGTCACATAAAAGCACAACACACACACACACACACACAATTACATACAGTGCATGAAACCTGATATTGTTACTTGCTTATGTAGTTATAACTCTGTACTTGAGGATGTACATGCCGTGGCACTGCTGTGGGTACCAGATGACAACTTTTGAGAGTCAGTTCTCTCTCTCCATCACGTGGGTCCTCGGACAGAACACAGGCCGTCCGACTTGACATGATTGATCTCTCCTGCCAGGCTATCTTGTCACTACGTTGGAGTATATTCTTTTAAAATTCAGTATTATGAAGTATATCGTATAGACTGGCCAGCAGCTTCATATAGTTCTTGTTTACTCTGTCTCTTTATTTTCCCATATACACGAACACCTTGCATAGGCACACATGTGTATGCACACCCAAATGCACACATACCTATATCCTGTATATGTAGTAGACTATATGATGTAGGTATGTGTACATTCCTTCTCTGATGTTTATACGACAACATGAGGTAGACCTTTGCTGTTAAATCAACCTCAGTTTTTGGGTGTAGTTCCTCAGGTTCTCCACTCCTCCTGAAGAGCCTAGAACATTTATCACCTCATGTTACTTTCTCAAATGTCTGTTGGGCACAACTAACTTCTCTACTGTGGGTCTCTGATTAGAATAATTACCCAGGTGGGGCTTTGGGTCCTCCTTCAAGCTCTGGTAATCAGCAGGACTCATGTCCCCTTTGGCTTTCCACATGGCCCCTTCATCTTTAGGGAAGCAAGAGTACGCCTGCTTCTCATGTTGAGAATGTCTCATTTTGAACATGACATCTATTGTTTTCTTTTTTCTTTTTTATTACCATTTTGTAATTTATAAAGTATAAGATACACCTAACATCCAGTCCATCATCTTTGACAATCAAATAGAACATTCTGTCATCTATCCTAACTTAAAAGACTCATAACTGCATATGTTATATCCTGGTTTAGCTTGTATACTATCTGAGAAGTATCTTCTCAAATATATATTTTTTAAACACTAAATAGCCTGGGTTGGCTGTGCAACTATAAGTAGCCTTTCAACACCATCAGAAATCTGAGAATGAACAACATTATCTGAAAATATAGGAAGCCTAACTCAGCTTCCAGAGCTCTGACTTCCGCCTCAGCTCTCTGCTCCTACCCACTCTTGTATGATGATAAATGGGCAACTCAGTGTGGTCTCAGGTGACCGAAATACTCACCTAAGTAAACCAAGATGGTGTCCCTAGTTCCGGGTAAATTAATTTGTAATTTAAGCACATCTCTGCAGTTTCTCTATCCAAGCTTTGAGGGATTAGAGAAAGACATCTTCAGGATTCGGCTTAGAAATTCTGCTAGGTACACACACAGAAGCTCAAGCATAGGGGCCAATGTCTAGCCCTGTAGAGCTTGCACAAGCAGAAGAGACCCTCTTACTGTTGAAGTAAGTATTTAAAAATGGTAGCACCCAATCTGTCTTGTGTTACTGAGCCGCCATGTTCCTGACTAGGCTAGGTCTGAGCTGCCACGGCTCAGGCCACTGGCTCAGGCAGGCCAGAACACTGGCCCTGGCACCCACGAGACACCAGTGTGGGAGATGGCCCTGCCAATCTTCCATGATGTCTCCACAAGGCTGAGCTGAGCCCAGACCATCCCACCATCCACGCAGTACCCGGTATAAATGAGACTCTAATGTTTAAAGATTATCCAAAGGCTTTATATATTTGGTAACGCTCAAATAGCAAGATGCTCACACAAGTAGAAGTGTTAACCAATTAACTAATCTAGATATAAGTTGTTACCCTGGACTGTCCTGGGTGATCCTCCATGACTCTACATCTCACCTCTCGAGCTCCTCCCCTTCCCTCTCCTCTTCCTCTCCTTACTCCTCTTTCTCTCCTTCCTCCTCCCACTTTAGCTCCTCCCAACTTTCAGGGAAAATTTCTCCTGCTACACTCAAAGACAGTGTCTCTGAACCAGTATTGGTGCTATGTTAACGGACCTCACACGGTTAGCCCCCATCCACCATTTCTGTATCTCCCTGTAACTGACTCTCCCTGACTGCTCGGATTTCTGGGACCCAGCTTTATTTGTGTATCATTTAGCCTGTTAATACAGCCCTTAGCTAGCAATTAAACTTGCAATCCTAATTCTCATCGCTACTTGGGAGGTTTCTTTTATCTCAAATGTCAAAGAGTGAGATGCAAACTGGCCCTGCTCAAGCTTCTCAAGCCAGGTCTTTCAGGCTGTGGGAAGCTGCCCCGCCCTTACTTGGGATCCTCATCCCCTGTGCTGATCAAGTGAGGTTCTGAGGTCCCAAGATACTAGAAAACATAACAGGTAGGGGCAAGGATGCTGGCAGGGCAGGTTAGGGAATGCTTTCTGAAGTCAGAGCTCCTGGGTACAAACCCTGACTTTTCTCTTGGCAACATTGTCTTTTTATTCAAACTCAGATTCGATATCTGTGAAATGAGTCCATAGGGTCATTATGACATAAAATGAGAAAATTTGTGTGAAAGGCTCACTACAGAGCTTGTCCCATAAGAAATGCACATTAGATGTCAATGAAAAGGTCCTAACACATTCCTGAGAAGAGCAACGGTGCTGAATGCCAGATACCTAGAAGCTTCAGCCAAGCAGAATGTGCCACGCCCACTCTTGTAATCAAGAATGATATAGGGAATGGGGGTAGTAGTGTTGGAGGGATGACTCAGTAGTTAAGAGGATGCACTACTGCCCCTGCAGAGCTCTTGAGGTCAGTCTCCAGCACCCATGCTAAGGGTCTGACAACTGCCAGTAACTTGGGTTCCTATGGGATCCTGATACCTCTGGCCTCTGGGATGTGGGTATAGGTACATGTTGCATGCACACACCCACATGCAGATATACATAATTAAATATAAAATAAGTCTTTAAAAATGACACAGAGGAGGCATTAGAGCACGGAGTGGTTTCTGTGAACAGTGATTGCCATCTCACATCCTCTATCAGACAGGAACCTCAGAGAGAAAGATGCTGGGTCAGCTGGTAGAAGCATGAACGCCCGGCTTTGGAGATTAATTTAAAAAATCATTCGTGGCTGTCATGAGAATCACCGTGTATCATAATGGGGGTAAATCCATCTGTGAATTATTACAAAATAACAACGAAATCTAATATCTCACGTTTTAAGTCATTTCAGGTGTTTTATTATAAGCCTGCTCCCGTGGGAAATGGTTCACCCTGGATAGAAAGTCGGAGGGCAATTGGCAAAGCCATATTACTGCTCAAATATGTATTGTATCAGCAGGTCCTTCCAGCTTTCATTGGGGCTAAGCTCTAGGGGAGAAGACAGCAGATGGAGCCTAGAGGCAAAGTACGCTCGCTCACTTGTTGTCTATCGGGAAGGATCTTGCAAAACACCCGAAAGCGGACAGGCCCTGGATATGGAAACTTGCATAGCAGGACCTAAATAGAGAGTGCCATGCCCGTGTGTCTCTGAAGAGAGAGGATAATGGCTGCCTACCAGAACCTTCTGTCTGATGCTCTGCAGCTGGAGATGAGGGTAAACTGTGGAGCCTGCCTTTCTGTGGTGGTTAGTCTCATCCTCGAAGGCTATTTTTTTTTAAATTCTTATTTTACATAGCTTTGGAGAAGAATAGTATTGGAGAAGAAGGCCAGGTAAGTAGAGACAGAAACAGTAGTAACAGTGAGCCCAGATGACCCCATAGAAATTAATAAGGGCTCAGAATTAGACAAGCATGGGCTTTGAAACACTGGCTTGCCATTTCTTAGTTGGATGATTGATCTTATTCAGATGATTCTGTTGTTTTGGTTGTCAGTATTCTCTTTTGTAGAGTGGTGATGATATTTTGGGAGTGTATTTGGGGCAGTATTTGTCCTACCTAGACAGGTAAGTGATTTCGACCTCACCTGTGTCACTGGCCATTGCTGACTCTCATGCTATATTTTTCTCTATCAAGGTTCCTTTGCCACAGTCCAGTCTAATCTCCTATTACTCTATAATAAATGCCACTCATCTCCTATGATAAAAACAAAACAAAAAACCAATCAACCAACCAACCAATCAATAACAACAAAACCTCAAAACACAGCACTAGAGAGACAGCTCAGTCTTGAAAGTGCTTGCTTTGCAAAAATAAAGACCTGAGATCAATCAATCATCAGAGCCCATGGGAAAATGCCACACTGGGAAGCAAGCAGTTGTAATCCCAGCACTGGGGAGGTGGAGGATCCCTGGGGCTTCATGACCTGCTCTTTCTAGCCTGATCTTGTTGATCTTGTTGATAATGAGATCTTGTTGATAATGGGTGGGGGTGGGCAGTGTTTCTGAGGATGACAACTGAGGTCATCCTTTGCTTTACACACATAAACACACACATACACACATGAATATGCATACACGTAAATTAAAAAACAAAATAAATAAAATAAATCATAAAACCACCTTGCCCTGAAACTGGTACCTGAAACCCATTGTGTGAAGTAGGCATTGTTGTGTACTTAAGTTATTCACCTGCACACATCAAAGGTGCTGGGTTCATTCCGAGTCCTCTTCCTTCTGGCACCTACCCATTAGCTCGGCTAGCGTTGCCTGATCCACAGTTTACAGAGAAACAACATGCTTCTTGATAGCTCAGTTAGCAAATGCAACAGATCAAAAATAAATCTTAGATAAAGTCTCATGTAGACTCTGTCTTTGTTCTATTATAAAAATGCCTGAGAGGCTGAATTGAGTAATCACTAGAACCAACGAGAGACAATGACCAAGTCTGTACCATCCAAATAAGGGGACAGCTATGTGTCCATTTGGAAACCATTCTTTACCTGAGTCAACTGGAAATCCAGGCAAAACCTTCAAGCAGTCTACCTAGGTGATAAAGGTAATTGAAGTTGCATATACAAGTCACAGGGAAATAGAGGCTTCTTTAAGGATAAAATTTAAGGAGTGCCTTCAAGATGACTTGGGGTGTGTAGCTCCAGGCACAGGACCAAAAACTTGATTTCATGATGGACAGATTGAGTATGAGGAACTCTCTGTAGTACTGTTTCAGAGGCGAAAATCTGGGAGTAGAATCTAGGCTTCCCCCATCGAGTTATCTCTCTTACTTCCCAGAGCTCCGTCCCGGGACGTGGGACCGAGGACCCCATGTGAGACTATGTGAGACACCGCTCCCAGCTCTCCACCCAGCAGATTGTGGTTTTCCAAAAGACAAAGCTATGGCTGGGCTCCAACCGCTTTATCTCCTTATCCTATTCACACTGACACTGGGATTTGCAAGCCAGGGACAAAGGTCCTTTTCACTGCTTTGAAAAATCAGAATAATTATAGTCAAGAACCATGTGCGCAAAAGCAAAGAATGATGTGGGCAGCAGAGGTGCCAAGAAGAAGTTATTTCAAGGCTATTGGGTAGCTCCTTAGATCAAAGGAAGAATTTAAAATCGATACTGAGGGCAGCGCGGAGGCTCCGGCGGCAAGGGCAATTGGCCGTCTCCTTAGGACACCGATGTAAGCATGGCTGCCTTCCACCGCCACTCCCGTGGTGTATTATTTTTCCTTGAGCTCTGGGACAAGGGTTTGAGTTGTCCCGAGAGTCGAGTGTGGAAGGGGAGCTGGTGCATCACTCTGATTGACAGGATCAACGGGATTGATGAGCTTAGGAAAGCAGAGCCAGTGCATAGCTGCTTAAAGGACACTAGACATATTCTAGGCAGGCCCAGCCTTTCTCTGAAGTAACCTCACACTGGCAGGTGATGATTTTACTTGGAGTAAAGCTTTCCCAGTCAATCAGCTTGTAATGAGGAGTGAGGTGCAAGGCAGCTAATTATCCCAGGGACTCACTGTGGCAGGAGCTCTGCGTGGCAGGTTGTCTATGCCGATATAATCTTATCAAAAAAGAAAAAGACAATGTGAAAGAGAGAAGAATAAAGAAAAGAATAAATTAGAAACACAAGAAGAGGCAGGGGAAGGAATAAAGCAAACCTAGTTACAGCCACCTCTACCCGAGGAGGAAAATGGGGGTGGTAGTACAACATTCACCCCTTTCCCCTATTCTGGGTTACCCCGCTTTCTAGTCTACTCTCCCCATGGCACGCAGAGGCCGAGAGAGAGAGAGAATGTGACAATGGTGTCTGTCCCTAGAAAGAAAGCATTTCTTCTAGATCAGCTCTGTCCAATAGTCATAGGCTGTGCACACAACTCTCCGAAGCCTGGAAGGATGGCCCAGTGGGTAAAGACACTTGCTGTTGAGACTGATGACCCCAGTTAAACCCTCCAGGACCCACACAGGCACAGACACACCCAGCTACACATAAACATAAGTAAGTAATGTAATAAAAATGGAAAATACCCTAGAAAGTTGCATAAAAGATAAAAAGTGACAGATGCAATTAATTTTGATATTGTGTATTTGGCTTCGACATACCCAAAATATTAGTAGCATAATCCATCTAAAATTACAATTGAAATATTTCACGTGCAATCTTTGTTATTCTGTAAGTATTTTTTTTTATTTATAGCACAGTATGAGGTGACTTGTGTGCCTTTAATATGTTCTATGTAATCCTTCAGGAACGAGGTTGCTTCCGGTGTTGTTAGTTAGGATTTGCTCATGAAGGGGCAGTGGGAGTCTGTAGTCCTGTGGGGCAGGTGTCTTTAGGAAGAGGGAAGTCTGGATCTAGAGATGTCTGCATGAGCAAGCATTCTATTAAGACTGGAGTATACTATCCTGTAAAATGAATTACTTTTAATATAAGCGTAAACAGTGAATTAATCCAGTTGGCTGTATTTCTTTATTTTTGCTATTCCCCAATAACCACACAGAGAAACCAAGATTTATTTCAAGCTGCACCTCAATACTGGCCAGTTAAGAGACCTATAATAACCCTATGCTAATCTGGCTCCCTCCCAGCTCCATCTCATGAGAGTTTCATATTATTACTGATCTGGCTCTCTGGCCTTCAGATGTTTTTTTCTCATGTTGTCTTCTTGGACCCTCTCCCTGTGCCGATCTGAATTTCTCTTCCTCTCTCTTTCCTTCTCATGGCTGGTGGAAGCCCCACCCTATTCTCTCTTTTGCCCAGCCATTGGGTGAGCAGCATTTATTGATAAGCAGAGAATAAATGGTAAGAACTGTTTACACAAACTTGAGATGGGAGTTTCTTGATATGAGCATTACAATACCTTATCCTGATTGAAACAAAATATGAGGGCAGAGAAATCAGCATTTGAATAGCACAAGGGTAACCTTTACACAGTGCACTAAACCGTTATGCCTATGTTATCCACATGGAGGAATGGGCAGGATCCTTCCAGAGTCCTCAAAGTGAGTGCAACTGTGTGTCAACCCAGAAAGCTTAGATCTCTCCTGTCCAGAGCCAGGAGACAGCGGATTTCTGAGGTATAAGCAGCTCAGTGAGTCATTCTTTATTAGATCAGCCTGTTCTAGTTTCATTTCCGTTGCTCTGCCTAAAAACACAGAAGAAAGGAAAGGGTTTATTTGCCTTTCAATTTTGAGTTACAGTTCATCATTTTAGGGAAGCTGAAGTAGGAACTTAATCAGCTACTAATATTATATCCAAAGTCAAGAGCAAAGATAGAATAATGCACACATCCTTGTTTGTGCTTGCTAGCTGCTACACCTCTATGTAGTTCAGAACCCAGCTTAGGGAATGGTGTCACCCCTAGTGGGCTAAATCTGCCTACATCAAAGAATCAAGGCAGCCCTCTTCCAGACATGCTCATAAGCCAATTTGATTTAGATAATTCCTCATTAAGACTCTCTTCCCAGAAAGAAGAGATGGGGTGAATAACCGGTAGAGGGGGGCCATGAAAAGGGCAACATTTGGAATGTAAAATAATTTAATAAAAAAAAATCACCTAACATAAACCCTGTTTCATAAGGCAGAGTTGAACTTTCTCATGTAATTAACTGAATGCAACATTGGAAATAAAAATATTATAACAACAACAAAACAAAAACAAAAAAAAGCCTCTCTTCCTTGTTGATTCTAGACTGTATCAAGTTCACAGTGAAAACTAAGTAGCACACTGGTCTGGAAAGGTTGCTCAGTGGTTAAGGGCACTGACTGCTCTCCCAGAGGATCGCAGCACTCATGTGACAGCTCAAAACTGTCTATAACTCCAGTTCCAGGGGATCTGACAACCTCACACCAATGCACATAAGATAAGAATTAAATAAATTATACATTTTAAAAAAACACAAAGAAGCATACAATCCTAGCAACCCACCATTGCCCATTTTCCTGTGGATCAACCGTGCTCCCACAACCCTGTGTACCTGGCAGCTACTACAGCACTACAGACTTCTGAGATTATGACAGTTTGGCTCTGTGTTGAAAGTACTCAGCTTTTCTCTTACACTGCTCATGGCAGCTTATCTGAAGTATGTTTTGGGTGGCAGTGTTTGAGCTTCCTATCAGTCGGTGCCAAAGCAAAGGCAAACACACTCCATTTCCACTGTAAGTTTACTGAGCCGAGATGCTGTGTTTGTGTTTCTGATTCGCCGTCGCCGCTTTTTTTTTTTCTAGTTTGTTTTATGATTAGCATATTCCCCTCCCCCATCCCCTCCCCCCTGTAAACTTCAAGCTTGGGTTACTTAGAGACCAGAGAGGGACCCATTCAGTGATGAAGAGCACCAAGGTCGAGGAGAGTAATTGGTCCGAAGATTGCAGGCTGAGTGGTCCAAAACTGGGTGTGAAACTGTTTCCTCACTCTTGGGCCACTTTGTATCAGATCCATTGCCTCAGGCCAATGTCCCTCCTCCTTTCCTCTGCCCCCTCTCTTGGAGTGTTTCTGCTACTCCCTGATTCTCCAGGTCAGGATAAGGAGAGTTAAGAGGAAGTTGTTCTGCTCCAACATGGGGGTAAGAGGAAGCTGCCTCCACTTCTTCCTGTTCAGAACAACGCCAGTCTGAGCTCTACAGAGGCAGTTGTTTATATACACATTTTGCAGTCTAAGGACTAATTGTTTGATGGTGTGCACATTTTAACGCTTCATTCTCTTGGTTACCAGAAAGCCATCTGTGGGGCACAGGAGATCCTAGAGAGGGACTCCATTTTGTTTTTTATTAGATTCACTTGGCTCCATGAACAGTCCCCACTCCTAGTTCTCAGGGCAGTGTGGATCGTTTGTAAACTTTTAAAAGCACCCTCTTTTTTCTTATGACAGTGGTCTATGATTAATAGAGAAAATTTAGGGAAAAAATAGGTCGGCAGCACAAACACTAATAAATAGTCACTGGCAATTATAGACTTTAGAGATAACAAGTCAAATGTAGCCATTTTCTTCCAGTGGCACGAGTGTTTGATGTATGTGCAAGTTTGCATGTATCAGTACATGCGCACATCTGACACTGTGTAAATGTGGAGGAGGAGGGCGAGCTCAGGGATCAGTCTGCCTGGTCCATCTTGTTTGTGACAGTCTCTCTAGTTCAGTGTTGTTTATGTCAGGTTAGCTGGCTTGAAGGCTTTTGGAAATTCTCCTGTCTCTGTGTCCCATCTTGCTGTAGGAATATTGGGATTATAGATGCTCAGCTCTAGGTGCATTCTGGGGATTCGAACTCATGTTCTCGTGCTAACATGACAAGCATATTACCCATTGAGCTGTCTCCCCAGCCCACAGTGTGTTTTCTAAAAATATAAACACATCACTCTAAAAATAAACTACCATTTTAAAAATATAAACACATTGAATCTTTCAACAAAATCAAACATAATCCTGCAGTTTATTGGGTAGAGTTACTTTTTTACCCCTTGCTCGACGGCTTCCCACTTGTGGACTTGGTTTCTAGTCATTCTCCTGGGTACCAGCTGCTTTTCATGATTCATATCCTTTATCATTGTCCCCATGTGATGACTGGCACTACCCAGATCTCTACTGTTCATGGAGAAATGTCTCTCACACTGCCTCTTGGGCGAAATGCGACTCTGAGGCATGCCTAGCAAAGATGGAAACTGGAGACCACAGGATGAATTAACCGGCTGCTTTGAGAACCCCTAGGACTATTTCAATAGGTTAATTTTATAAGTCTAGAAAAGTCCTTTTTGGCCAACAGATGTCAGTGTGACCTCAGCCCAGTGTTTAAGGGATAGACAAGAGTACTTAGAATTGACAAGATGTGTGTACTCTACGGCCCACGAGGCTCGAGTGTCCCAGCATAGCTATGGATGTGGTCCAAAAAAAATCTGTAGCTAATGCAGCCAGGTTACAGTGTCAAAGGTTGGACACTGTGGTAGTACCTGTCTTCTAGACAGCTCATGTTTGGTTTTCCTCACTGCACAACACATGCATCTCCATAGTAGCAAACAAGCCCAAGCAAAGAACATGCTAACCTTAGATTTCCCTAGATTGAGGAAACAAAGCCCACAGGCACCAGGGGAAGCAGTTCGCTGTCTCAGAAGATGAGTGGGCAGGCCACAATATAGTACCACATCTGTCCTTATGGGTTGATACTTCTGCTCACCAAACACATGTGGCTGGAACACTTTATGTATAATTGAGGGAGAGGCCTGGAGTTCCCACCTTCTCAGAATGAGGGAGCAGTTCATTATATTTTCACACTAATGAGACACAGAATACATTTCTCTCTCTCTCTCTCTCTCTCTCTCTCTCTCTCTCTCTCTCTCTCTCTCTCTCTCTCTCTCTTTTGTAGATACATTTGTTCACTTACAGCAGACAGTCCTGATACCATGTTGTGCTGATGAGTATAATAGAGAAGAGGTGGTGGGGGTGGGATGGGGTGGGGTGGGGAGAAGGTTTGCAGCCTGTAAGGATATGAAAAATGGCATCTCTGTTTTCTGCCTTAACTTAAAAATGAAAACGTACTTTCCGCAAATATAGAAGATGACAGGAATGTGTGCATAGGTAATTATAAGAATTTGGCTCTCCATTTGTCTAGGGAAATCAGCTGTTTCAAAGAAGGCAGAAAGAATTACTTTCTCTTTGAACTGTTCTCCTGTTGATCACCTTCTTGTCGCTGGCGGTAGGTTTTGCCAACTTCCTTTTCTCAGAAACTTCATGCTCCAGTCTGAATCCTCTTCACAGGGTTCCTGTGGAGGATCTGACTGCTCTTTCCCAGAGGAAAAGAGCAGCTAACTCTGCTGCGATCCAGCATCTCACCATTCATAGACCATGTGACTCTGGACAAATCTCACCACCATCCAAGCTGGATCTCTTCCCTGCAGGATAGAAATGATGGTGCCTGTCTCACTGGAGATGATGATGATGATGATGATGATGATGGTGATGGTGATGGTGATGGTGGTGGTGGTGGTGATGGTGATGGTGATGATGGTGGTGGTGGTGATGGTGGTGATGGTGATGGTGATAATGATGATGATGGTGGTGGTGGTGGTGGTGGTGATGTGTGTGTGTGTGGAGGGGGAGGGGTTGTGAAGCGCGTAATGGAGCTCACTTGAGAAAGTGCCTGGCTTGTGACAGCACTCCGTAAATGATAGTGTCCTCCTTTTCTAGGAGAGGAATAAAAATTGTAGTAATATTAACGATAATGTTTCCTATCATTTATTTATGATGTAATATATGCCAGAAATCTAATCTGCCTGATCTTCTTTAGGCTTAAGGATAATAGACAAATGAAATCTGCGTCACATACTGATTTTAAAAGTAATAAGTAAGACTCCATTATCTTAACTGTGACTACCAGAGCCATAATTGGAAGCTAGACATACCTAACTTTCTAGTGCATTAATTCAAGTACAACGCCACACTACTTCTCCTTGGACAGCAGTCTTATCATTATGCTGCAAAGACGTGATTTGGGGGGTGTTCTGTAACTTGGGGGCTGTCTTAGTGACCTTTCTGTGCTATGATAAAATAGCCTGCCCAAAAGAGCTTAAGGGAGAAAAAGTTGATATATTTCAGTTTACAGTTCTGGGGGATACAATCGATCACGTTGGGAAAGGGTTGGCATCAGGCAGGGGCAGGGGGCTGGCTGGTCATGTTCCATCTCTACCTAAGAAGTAGACAGTGAGCAGGAGGTGGAGCCAAGCTATAAAGTTTCAAGGTCCTCCCTCAGTGACCCACTTCTTACAACAAAGGTCCACATGATAGCCAGTCTACAGTGTTCCAAAACAACGCTACAAGCTGGGGACCAAGTGTTCAGACAGGCAAACCTGTGAGAGATATTTCATACTCAAGCCACAACTGGGGTAAAGTGTATGTTCATATTATGCTCCCAGAAGTGCTTCTTTCTCCTTGTGAGGAGACACTGCCTAATTCTTTGGTACTGTACTCCACAGCAGGTAGACCCTGAGTCTTGACCACAGCCATTTCCATTAGTGAATGGCCCCCCTTTCAGATGATAGAATCTTGGGAGGGTGAGTTCCTTAGGCATCCTCTGTGTTTCATCTGACCTCTGGTTCCCTTGTCATAGATACTCAGATACCCAAGGAATATTGGCAAGAAGTAGCTACTTTCGGGTGGGAGAAGGTTGATAACCTTACCCTGGGAAATAGGCCTTCCCCATGACTTGAGCACATTTCTCTCTCTCTCTCTCTCTCTCTCTCTCTCTCTCTCTCTCTCTCTCTCTCTCTCTCTCTGTCTCTTAGCTTACTCCTCTTCACTATTTGACCAATACACAGTAGCATCCCCTTACATGACATCTGTAAACCTTTTCTTTGAATTTGTTATTTCCTTCTTGGACCAGTTGTGAAAGAAGCTGTGGATTTGCATGGCCAAGAGAAGATGCACGAGGGAAAAAGGTTGCAGTCTCTAAGCAAGAGGGCCGACATTAAAGTCACATATCCCAGGTACCTGAGATACGCGTGAAAGAATTTCACAGAAGAAGTAGTATGCTGTTCTAATATGAGGGAGAAGCATAAAGTCCTGGAGTGTAAGTTGAAGTGAGAGATACATTAGCTTCCTTTGGGGTAATCTCAGGAACTATACACACGGTGGCTTACCATGAACCATACTGAAAATCCTACCTAGACTCATTTCTATGGATGAAGAGCTCACTCTGGCAGAACTGCTAGAAGAGTCAGGGGATTTCAGAGGCATTTGTGAACTAGGAGAAGACTAAACACTGATTGCTATGGAGCTGGTAGAACCCAGGAAGATGCTCGGCGAAGCCCTGTTGTTTCTGTGCACCTGCCATCTGCCTTATAAGATAGGTATATATATTTTTTTGATAGGAAGTGGAGATTTACAAATTAGACTAGATTTTTATTTCACGGGTTCATATAGCTACCCTTCGCTAGACTACACGGTAGTTAAAACATTCGCTTTGTTTTGCTTTAACCCAAAAATCTTTTCATTGTATATAGTCATTGCTTATGACTTGTGACGGGAGAAATTCTGCAGACAAATTATATCTTGAGCACATCCCCCTAACTTCCTATTTTCACCTTTCTCCCCTCCCCTCTTCCCATTAGCTCCATTTGACTTTGGTTTGTTTCAGGGTAGGGGATGTTTTGTTGTTGTTTTTGTTTGTTTGTTTTGGATACTTATTGGCCTTGTGGTGTTATTGCACTAGGGAGTGGGGCAGCCATTAGTGGGTGGAGCCTGTGCTCATTGGTTGCGTTCAAAAGCCTTCCATGAGGAGCAAGTGCAAGACTCTGATGAGCTTTTACCTCCTGGACCTGCTCACCAGATGAAGTTGATTTAAGAGAGAAGAATCTGACTTTTGATGGGGCCTGGCACTCACTGGTGATTTTACTAAGCACCCCTTCCCCACCCAACCCCTGTCAGAGAACAGCTCTTCAATGAATGGAAACATTTCTTTGGTGGTTGATTTTATACTGGGAAGCTTCTGTGAGATATGCGTATGTATTCCTGGAAATGAACTAAATGATTCCTTTTGGTGTCCTTACTATTATTTAAAAAAGAGGAAAGAAATAGTAATGACTCCCTTTGGCAGCATTTCGGATGCAGAGAAAATCCAGAGTCAATTAAGACTGTGGGGTTCTACAGTATGGGGGGGGGGTGCTCTCACTTCCGCCTTCCTACACCACTGACTCACAAATTTTACTAGGACTTGAACGTTCCCCTGGAAGGTACTTAGTCAAGCTCACTCCATCTGTCCCTGCTTTAAGTCTTGTGTTCATCCATCCAGGATGCAGGGTAGTGATATGCCCTATTCGCTTTATTTTCTCAGAAAAGAAAAAGATTCGCTGCATGGAATTAAAAAAAAAAATCCAGCAGACACACGCATTGTCTGGGATGTATGTATGCCCTTTGTAGCAATCCAGCTTCTTCCTTGTTCACTTTAAGCTCTCCTAATGTCTTACACCTTGATTCTTGAGGTGACATTTTGCTGTAGAAATGCTAGATAAGACCCTGACACTCCTGTGCATCTGGGAAGAAGTTGTTACTGCAGCCTTTGCCGATCAGCAGGGTGTAGGATAAGAACTCATCTTTGCATGATTTATTCCCAAAGCCCATTGTAAAAAAAAAAAATGCTCCTGATAATTTCAAACTCATATTAAATTTTCTGCCATTCACAGAAAGGACAATTTGGGCAAATAAGTGCTCATTAAAATTTATTTAGAGGGAATATTTTCCATTAGGGTGTTTCATTATTTAAGAAGAAAATAGAAGCCTATGCAAGTACTATATAATGCTCACACCAACATGACATTTCAGATAAATTACATTTAGATAAAGATAAACGTGTTTGGGTTTGGAAGACCAATTGATTCTAGTGGGTACCGTAGTTGCATAATTATAAGCCAGGTTGAAAGAAATTGTTAAAAAACAAGGATGAGCCCCAAGCAATCCACCAGCCAGACTAGAGAAAATGATATCTTGTTGCGCTAATTGCTTTTCTTTTGCTACTGTTGTTTGGAGCTCCATACTGTGGGGTGAGTCTGAGTGTATTGGGGTGGATCTGTTGGTGGTGAAGGTGGTGGTGGTGGCGGTGGTGGTTGAATCCGGAGTGATTGGTAGCCTGAAGGATGCAAGTTCTGCCTCAAGGTTCCACATCTCGTCATGCTTAAGGCAATGGGAAGATGATCAGGCCACGAGTGTGCAACCGTGCAGCATTGGTACCCACACCAAGCTCTGAGGAGCCACATTTTCCACCCACGTGTTCTCCTTGCAAACCGTTTCACACAGCAAATTCTGAAGATGCTCATTTTATAGCTCAAAGTTTTCTCCCTAGATACCCTAGATGCCATTTTCTCTGTATCCATCCTCCAAGTCTCTTCAGTGAAAAGAGAACCCATTGGCTTCCTATTCTTCCCCAAATACATGTTGTTGGCATTTCGTCTAGGCTCCGCCCCACTGTTACCTGGCAACAGCCAGGTGTGCCTGACTCACTTCATTTTAAAAGGGGCTGCTTGCCCCCTCCTCTCTCTCTTGCTCTTGCTCTCTTCTCTTCTCCCTCCCTCTCTCCCCATTCCCCTCCCCCTTTCTCTCCATGTGCTCATATCGGGTCTCTACTCTGCTACTCCTCTCTCTCTCTCTCTCTCTCTCTCTCTCTCTCTCTCTCTCTCTGCCTTTCTCTGTCTCTACTCTCTCATGTCCCCTCCCCATGTCTTAAATAAACTTTATTCTATAGTATACCTCATGTGGCTGGTCCCTCAGGGGGGAAGGGATGCCTTAGCATGGGCCCACAGGGGCACCCCATTACCCCACACCATACTGAGCCTCCACCAAACCTATACCTTTCTTCTCTCTCTCTCTTTTTTAAATAAAACACAACATACGCTCTACACATAGCTTCACGGTTACACCCTCACGTTTTTCTTTATCTCCCACAATCTCCTGGAAATCTAACGTATTTCATGAATCTTCACTCATTTCACCCTTAGGAGGGAGGCATGTGTCGGGCTGTTTCTACCTTGATTCTTAATGGCAAGTCTAGGTCCTTTCTAACTTCCCAGCTGTTGCATTATCTACTGAGCTAGCCTAGACATGAGCACAGCCCGGGCAGAGAGAGTGCTGCCAACTCAATTCATAGGCATTCGGGTACCGATATCATTACTGAAAAGGCAGATGTGATCCTACAGGGAAATGTTAAAGTTAATGTGGGACAGGGAGGGGCTGGTGAGGTGGCTCAGTGGTTAGGCACATACTGCTCTTTCAGAGGACCTGGGTTTGGAACCCCGTATACACATGGCCTGCAAAAATCTGTAACTCTGGTTCCAGAGGATCAGACACTGTAATCTGACCTCTGAGGGTCACACAGTATACATGCATACACTTAAGCAAAACACAAAATAAACAAAGATATATTTTATTTTATTCATTTTTGTTTTTTTGTTTGTTTGTTTTCTTATTCACTTTGCATCCTGCTCACTGCCTCTGTCCTGGTCAGTCCCTCCCATAATCCTTCCTCCAAGCTCCACTCTCTTGGGTATCATGAGATAATGAGTAGTAGACAACGAAGCAAGTTTCTGTTGATTTGACATAGATTCTGCAGCTTCTGTGTGTTCCAGACTATGGTACTTCCTGGTCCTTGCTCTCATTATGCTTCTAGGCTGTAGGTAGATTGAGGTTAACAGTCAGTAACCAGAGAGACAGCATCAAACCCTTCAGTGTTTTCTTCACTCGATGAGCTTAACGGAATGTTCACGTCTCCAGGGTTCAGCTGTACGTATAATCAACATGTATTTACATTTCTAAGTGGGTGATGGGCCAAGATTTGGAAGTTTTGAATGACAAGCACTAAATCAGACTCCTGTTTCACACAAAGAAGTACTCAGGGAAGAGTCTTGATAGACGTTTATCTCTATGTCTCTCGGCACGTGTCGAGAGCACTCTTCACCTACCCTGTTCATCAAGCGATGTCCACCGTGCTCAGGATGTGAAGGATTCGCTTACCCACCTGAAATGCACAGTTTGCAGTAAAGTTTTTTTAAAAAAATAGTATTGTTTTCTCTCATCTTCTTTCATTCACAAATAATTAGCCAACATCTGGGTAACTTGAAGTTTAGCAGAAATAACTCAAATAAGGCCTGTCAGGTAGAAGGGCTTTCTTTTTATGCAAACAGTTACCTTTTAAAGATCATTCTTCTTCTTCTTCTTCTTCTTCTTCTATTATTATTATTATTATTATTATTATTATTATTATTATTTTAGAGATTAAACTCAGGCCTCTATATATGTCACAGAAATAATTCCAGTACAGTGTTTTGATTTTATAAAAGGTTTATTTTTAAAATCTGTGTATATAGAAGTATACATACACACGAATACATGTGTATATGAATGTGTGAATGTCTGTGTGGGTACCTGCAGATACCAGAAGATGTCAGATCCCATGAAGCTTTATTTACAGGAGGCTGGGACACCTCCCCCCACCCTATGTGAGTGCTAGGAACCAAACCGGGGCTCCTCTGCAAGAGCAACAGGTGTTTTTGCTGCTGAGTAATCCCCCCCCCCCGCCCTTCTGTTTGAGAACATTATTTACGTACTTACTTCTGCAGATCTCTAGTTGCTGGTATTGTCCATTTTAAATTCCTCCGGAAAGCAAATTGATCGCCATATTTAGAAAAAAACTTTTCAGAAAAAAATGATCACAAAGAAAGAGGAATTGGAGTATCTAATTGCCCCAAGGCATCTCTGGGATATCTGGAGCTGTAGGTCCAGTGCCTCTGCCTGGTTACTCCTGACTCCGTGACAGTACCTGAGAGCTTCTTGCATTTATATATTGCCACTGTGATGGCCCATCTAGGTTGTCAACTTGACTATCTGGAGTTAACTAAAACCCAAGCTTTTCAGGCACTCCTGCTAGGGATAGTTTTGAATCAATTATTTGAGGCAGGAAGGCCCACCCTAAATGTGGACAGCACCTTTTGCTGGCAGCCCAGAGAGAAGGACACAGAGAAAGAACACTTTGCTTTTGCCTGCTTGCCTTAACTTTTACTGACAGGTCCATCTATCTACCCATTCCTACAGCATTCCGTCACCAAGATTAGAGCCAACTTCAGTGGGATTTCCAAGTAGAATGAAGACCACGAGCTCTCCAGAAATCTGCCAAGGGCTTTAAGGTCAGATTGAAACTGCCAAGACATGGAACCTGTGGACTGAGCAATTACTGGATTCTAGACCTCCCAGTGTGACACAGCTACTGTTGGACTAGCCAGATCCCAGCTTGTAAGCCGATACAATAAACTCTTATATATTCTTTCTATTGGATTGGTTCCTTTTGAGAAAACTGAGCAATATGACCTCCTTCCTCTAAACCCGGCTTTGCGCTCTCGTGTTCTGGCACAGAATTCAGTGAAGAAACAAGGGGAAACTCTGGAATTCTCCTGTAGGATCCTTAAGTGGCACTTTTTTTTTTCCCTCATGATGCCTTAGGGCATCTTCAGATACCTATATTCTCTGGCTTATGTAGTGATATGTGTTTAATTTGAATTTAAAAACTTTAACTTTCAGACTCCACATGAGCTCTGTCCTCACATGAGCTGCTCCTTAAAGTCAAGCACTATTTACTTTGTTCCTGGGAAGTTGTTATGCTTAATTCTACTGCAGAATTTGACATTCATCCCCGTTAAGATTTAGCATAGTTGCACTCATTGTAAATGCAGACAGGGTAGGGAATGGGAAAGAAACAAGACAGGTAAGTGCGTGCTCCTTATTTGTAACAAGTTTTATTTCTCTTCAGTCTGAGTTTTTTTTTTTTTTTTTGGTTTGTTTGTTTTTTGAAAACATATCTTCTAATTTTTAAGTAGTTAGGAAAGCAAACGTAGAGGCTCAATGTTAGAGCATTAGTTTATGTGTGTGAAGCCGTGGCTTGAAGGTCTCCAACCCCTCTGGGGAACGAAATCAAAGAGAAAAAAAACCACCTAAAGGAAAAACGGGGGCCTGTTGTACACAGAACTATGAAGGAGACTCTGGTAGCTGTGGCAAGCTTCACACCTTCTAATGGCCGCTCCCTGGACTTGCCAGTCACACAGGATCTAGGTTGATTGTAGAACAGCCTATTTCTTCATGGAGGCCAGGAGTGAAGAGAAAGGATTATTTGTTTTCAAGCAAATAATTTTACCAATCTTTGTAAAGTGTAAACTGCCAGGTCAGTTAGTTGAGACCCTGGGAAGTGAATGACACATTGGTAATAATGTGTATTTGGCTAAAAATTGAGATAAGGCATACTTAACATAGTCTGCGTGTGGGCTTCGCTTGAAAGAAAATGATCTATTGGCATTTTTAACTATTACTCAGACAACAGCCACTACTCTTTTGGTTTTAGACTTATTTATTTATTTTTTTTAATTATGGGTATGTGTGTGTCTGTTGAAGTATGTTCATATAAATGTAGGTTCCCTGGAGCTGGAGTTGTAAGCCAGCTGATGTGGGCACTGGGAACTGATCTTGGGTGTCCGGAAAGAACAGTGCGAGTTCTTATCCTCTGAGCCATCTTTCCACTACTGTTTTAGGGGAAACCAGCTATGACAGAGTCTCATCCATAGTCAAGCAAGGCTAGCACGAGGAGCAGACAGCAAGAACAAATGTCTCATGATAAAGTAGCTGAACATGAAGAACTGGTAAACGGACTTCAGAGAGCTGGGTAATATTCAACAATAGAACATTAAATAAATGGAAACTTTCACCGAGAAATTATGACCTTAAAAAGTGATATCAAAGCCGGGCAGTGGTGGCACATGCCTTTAATCCCAGCACTTGGGAGGCAGAGGCAGGCGGATTTCTGAGTTCGAGGCCAGCCTGGTCTACAGAGTGAGTTCCAGGACAGCCAGGGCTACACAGAGAAACCCTGTCTCGAAAAACCAAAAAAAAAAAAAAAAAAAAAAAAAAAAAGTGCTATCAAGATCAAATGAAATACCCACAGTATTTTAAATTAGAAACTCAGAGGAAGGAATTAACCTCAGAATGGACACAATAAAAAGGATTAGTAAATAAGAGTAGTTTAGAGTAAATATCAAGGTGTCTGAAGAGTAGAGAATACGGAACCATGAGATGCGCAGCTTCCCAGGTAAACAGAAAGACCCGAGGGGGACGTTTTCAACTGTAGACTGGATACTTACTGAAACCTGGAAAACGTAGGAAAACCCAGAAATCACACTTGAAAAAATTAAGACCCAGGACTCCAAATCCGATGGCAGATGTTGCTTTACTGATCAAGTTCCTCAGTGAGGTCCGGAGAGATGGCTCATTGCCTAAAGTCACTGGTTCTCTCAAAGGGGCTGGGTTAGGTTTCTACCACTCACAGGACCACTCACAACTGTCTGTAACTCCAGTCTCAGGTGATATGGCGCCCTCTTCTGGCCTCTTCAGGCATTGGACACACATGTGCACAGATAGATTTGCAGGCAAAAACACACCCCCCCCCACACAAGTAGATGTATTAAAAAAAAAACAAAAAAACAAAATAAGGAGAATTCCAATGAACACTGACTCAAATAAATTCAAAACATACCATGCCCAGGCACATTATGTTTTATGTTTAACTGATAAAGTCCAAATACAGGAGAGAGAGAGAGAGAGAGAGAGAGAGAGAGAGAGAGAGAGAGAGAACGAGAACACAGTTTGAAGGAAGCAAGAATAAAACTGACATGTTATTTTCTAAACAGTATAAAAAACAAGAAAGTGAATGGAATATTTATAGAACCCAAACTAAAAACATCTACAAATTTACAATGCTATTTAACAAAATAATGTCCAAAAATGAAAACCGAATGGAGACATTTCTTACCACAAAACAATGAGACTTTAGCACTGATCTATTCATCCTCTCCATATGAAATACTAATGGGGGGTTCCACTGGCTTAAAGGAAATAATTTCAGTTGGGAAATGTCAGCCTGTGAAAAAGAATAAACAACCCGTGAATAAGAAGATAGAGAAAAAGAATAAAGATTTCTAACAACTGGAGGACCAAATTCACAGAGAAAATAATAGCAACAGCCTAAAACCATTAGGACAAATGGATTGAAACTTTTGGTATCCACACGCGCAATTCAAGGGATGGAGTAAGTTTGGGCTTGTCTCAGTGAATACAAACACAACTCGCAAAAGAAGAGAGGCTGAATGTATTATAATGTAAGTGCAGTTTGGTGGGAAGGAGCCACCATGAGCTTGCCCTAAAGGGGAGATTTATCAGGAAACAGGAGCCCAGGAAGGAGTACAGGCCTTCAGGTCCTTAGCACTGCCATACCTCAGGTGACACAGTAATGGCATAGTGTGCATTTTTATGTTACAAGGGGACATTGTAGTGCCATGCATGATGATGGTGATGATGGTGATGATGATGATGTCACAGTGGTAGCTTGTGATGTCAAATGAGCAATGTGCTGTCAGAGAGGCTAGCTGTGATATTCGGAATTGGTAAGGCACCACTGAGCCATTATGATGTCACTACAGGGCAGTGTGAGGTAACAGTGACAAATTCAGAAAAATGATGTCACACCAGAGTATCATGATGCCACAGTGAGTGCACCGTGGCACCATCAAAGGCCATTGTGATGATACAATACGGCATTGTGATTGCCAAATTGAGCATTGCAATGTAATAATTTTATCTTTATGAGGTCACAATGTGGACATTGGCATTGTGATGTCACAAAAAGAGCATTGTTGTGCCAGTTTGAGTCACAGGTGACGTGTGGTGTCAAAATGGAGCATTTTGATGTCACAATAGAGCCTTGTGGTATCACAGTCAGGGCTGTGCTGTCAACAGCGCACTTTGAAGTCTCAATGGGGTGCTGTACTGTATCAAGGGAACGTTATAATCTGATGATGTGGCCTTGTGACATCACAAGTAGGCACTGTGGTGTCACGAGTGGGCATTCTGATAATACACTTGCTATGAGGGCACCTGGTGATTTCACTCTGGTGGATTGTGCTGTCAGTGTGATGTCACAAAGGGAATCATTATGTCAAAATAGAGACTGTGTTATCACATGGCTAGGAGACATAGCCACCATGTAAAACATGACGGGGTCTCTAAAGGGAACAAGAAAAAAAATCTTCCCTTCAAAGCCTGAGAGCAAGAGGATTCCTGACTCTACATGCTTTCATGGGGTTGGGCAAGCATCAGAACACATGATCTAGCTTTGTCTGGTCTACATGTCAAAGGGCATGAAGGCACTAGACACCACAAGCTTAATCTTGCAGTTGCAACGGGGTGAGTCTACAGCACAAAATACTCTAAGACCACTCTCCTGAATGAGGGAACTGCAGGCTGACATGGACTGATTCCTGGGAGAGGAATAGAGGCAGCCACGGGACCTATGATCTAACAGAAGGATAATAAAATAGGTGAAAATATAAATATATACATAATAAAGTCAAAGCCTACTAGGATGGAGGACTAAACAGTTATCTTTTTTTGCTGTGGGAGACACCTTGAGATTTCCCAGGGATTTGAAAGGCTTTGTTTAGATGTTTGCTGTAGGTTCTCTCTCTCTCTCTCTCTCTCTCTCTCTCTCTCTCTCTCTCTCTCTTTCTCTCTCTCTCTCTCCTTCCCCCTCTCTCCTCCTTTCCTCTCTCTCTTTTTTTTTTCAACATGCTTTTTGGTTTGGGGTAACTTATTTCAGCTCAGCATGTCCACTCTTGGTTGGGTCCTCTGATGAGTGTATCAGAACATTACCTCTGACTTTTCCTCCGTAGAATGGGCATCTGAGTCTTATTCTTTTCTCTGATGCTGATTTTGTGCTTTTTTTCTACTACAGACTTTAATTTTTCAGTATGACACGTAACAAATTAGCATATGTGTATAATAAATTAGCACATATTTATTTTTCTCTTTTTAATTATCTGCTATCTGGATAACTCATCTTTCAACATCATCCTTTCATTTGTTTCTGTGTGTTGGGTAATATCTTACTGCTATGTTTCCCAGGCCGGCCTTGAACTTATGATTCTTATGCCTCCTAGGACTGGGATTGTGTGTGTCTCATTACTGATACTAAATACCCTCTCTTTCTGTCTCTCTTTTTCCCATTCCTTCTCCTCTCTGTGGGACCGTGAAAGGATAGCTTGGTTTCTGGTGGTGGTGAAAGGATAGCTTGGTTTCTGGTGGAGCACTGGCTAGAGATGGCTGGAGATGGCATACATTTCGCCACACTCCCAGACTTCAGGCTCCTGACACTCAGCTAAAGACCTCCATTGATCCGCGAATTTCAGTCACATAGGGCAACGCCCCTGCCCCTACCAGCCCTTCCACAGGTAGAGGGCATGACTACAGGCCTCAGAACCTCAAGAGATTTCCATATTAATGGGATACCTAAGGGCCAGAGGGCATAGCCAATTAAGCATTCTTTCCCAGACCCTCCTCCCTCCCTATTTAACTCAGGTCTGCCCTGAGAGACAGGGGAGTACAGACAGATTCATCCACTTTCCGCCATGACAATAAACCTTTAAAACCATGGACTTCCTCGTGTCTTTGGGGCCTGCCGTGGAGAACTGTGGAGGGAGCCGTAGGCTACCTCCTGCTGAGGACTTCTCTATGTTCCTGCCATGGAGGCCACCAACTAAAGCAAGCTAGCTGAGCCAGCCTTGATCCAGCCAAGCGAGTGCTGTAACAAAGAATCTCTATCCCACCAGCCTGTATGCCTCCTGTCTCAGTTCTTTAGTGGCTCCCAGCGGCATCTGGGGGTGACCCGACCTGCAGGTCCTAGGTTATTCGTGAGGGATGAGGAGGATTACAATTCTGGAAGAATGGGCGAGAGAGAGAGAGAGAGAGAGAGAGATAGAGAGAGAGAGAGAGAGAGAGAGAGAGAGAGAGAGAATGGACTCAAGGAAGCAAATGCTTGTCAAGAGTCATATATTTGGGCACAAAGTGCTTATTTATAATACATTTTGCAAAGGGAGGGGTAAGAGGGATCCAGGTGATGGGAAAGTACAGAATCTTCTTGGCCTGTGCCCTGAAACAATGGCGGTCTAACTGCTTACTTCAAAAGATATGGTACACTGCTTTACATCTAAAAATCTATTTGTAACTATTAAGCAGAACCTTGTGGTTGCTAGGGACATGAAGCTGCAGGAGACATTGTGCAGGTGGGGAGAGGTAGGGGGTGAGGGTAAGAGGCGAGGGTCCTGGCTTCTGACATGGGGGCCCAAAGACAGAGACCGCCAGTTTCCCGGGTCAGCTGCATCAGCCCGGAGACCCCCACTCAAGAGCTCTGCCTCCGTAGGACTTCAGGCTGAGACATCTCCACACCTGGGTGGAACCCCACAGCATCTGCCTGGTGCCACATGGAGTGGACTCAGTCAAATTCCAGTGCTTCTGCTCCCCAGAGCCGCAGTTCCAGCCTACTGGGGTGGCAGACACTCAGGAACCACAACAGCCCAACAGGACCCACGCCTGCCAGAGCACGAGCTAACAGCTCCCTTTTTCTTCTACCCTCTTTCTTCCTCTCTTCCTGTCCAGTGCCAAGGATCCAACCCCAACCCCCTCCAGGCATGTTCGGTAGGAATGGTGCCACTGGTCTATTTTCTCAGCTCAGATTCATTTGTTCCTTGGTAGGATTTCTCTTTAGTCTTTTTTTTTTGGGGGGGGGGAGCAATGACACTCTACTTTCTGTACACTGGCAACCATCATGTTAAAGACAGTAAACAACAAATAACATGTGTCCATAAAAGTATCTTTTATTCTCCTGCTTACTGCCTCATCTGCCAACCCATGCCTAGTCCTGGAAGCTTCTAGCTTTCACACAATCTTATCTGGCCCTAAGATATTTTCAGCTTCTGTGACTTGCTGCTGAGTAAGCTCACTCTTTCTTCTTCTTCCTGATCTCCTAGCTGGCTGGTTCAACTCAGATGTTGTCTCAAATTCCTCTCCAAGATGACTGATGCAATCTGCCTTCTCTCTTGGCCTCTCCTGATGCTCTGCTTAGCCTGAATCTGAGGCAATCTGTTCTAATCTTCTGGCTCGTTCTTATTCTCTGGCTCATTCTGACTTCACCTGTGTCTAGCTTGTTCTCTCTCTACAACCCTAACTGTCCTGGTAAAACAGCTTTCTTCATTCTCATTCTCTCTCTCTCTCTCTCTCTCTCTCTCTCTCTCTCTCTCTCTCTCTCTCTTTCTCTCTCTCTCTTTCTGTCTCTCCTGCTCTCTTAAGCAGCTTCCCTTTCCTGTTTCTGCTCATGAGATTTAGGCATATCCTATTCTGTCAAATCTTTCTCTGATTCATCACTTTCTCTGCCACTCAATTAGACATAACTTTATAACATAGCTTCTTCCTTCTACAAACTAACTTTACTTTCATTTTTTGGGATTAAAGGTGTGTACTGAGGTTGTGTCTATATTCTAGCCAGAGGGATTAAATGAGTGTGTGGCACTCCCTTCTCCCCTATGAGGACAAAGGGAGCAGAGTCAAAGAAAAGGGTTTGGATGGCCCCTGAGTAGGACAGAAATGACTATGGGATCAGCTTCAGAGAGGCAGCTTAACTTTAACTGGGGAGAATGAAAGCCTTTATAGTTTTGGGGGAAGGGGATAGGGATTTCTAGGGTGAGTTAATGATCATTGGCTACAGCTTAGGGTGCTTCAGAATGCCTCATTTGCATGAAGAGACATTCCAGAAATTCCAGGTGCTTCCTGGACAGGTTCTTATTGGGAGCTGGGAAGCTGAACCTGTAATCTAACCAAGGCTATGTGACATTTCACAGGGAGATGGTGTGGGGGTTTCGAGCTCCCCAGACAAGGTCAGAGAAGGAGAAGCCCTACAGTTAAAAAAGACCCTCCATTTTGTACAGAGCTCAAAAGAGCTGTCCAGACAATTGTAGACTGCAACCTTAATTAGCAGAGTTTCTACACAGGTCTGTGTGCTAAGGGTGAGCCACACCACAACTAGAAGCAGGTATTTTCAGTAAATAACACAGTCTCGGGGGTTTGAAGTGTGATCAAATCTCCTGTAACAACACTCCTCTTTGGGTAGACTTTTATTAAGGGATGTGGGGTCTACCAGGTCAGCAACTGGGCTGGGGTATACACTTTGCTATTCCTGTGGCTGGTTTCCATTGGTGGTCAGCTTTGAAGTCTCCCAGATTTACCTGTGATTGGGGTTGGGGATGGGCTGTTGGAGGACTGTTCTCGCCTTCT